>NC_142180.1:25055000-25219375 GCF_026936395.1 Plectropomus leopardus | reverse complement strand
CAAACACTTGGCGTGCTATTTTTTTTTTTTTTTTTTAGCCGTGCTAGCGGCATTGCTCTAGGGGTGGCAATGAGTCTGTCCAGCTCCAGACTGAAATATCTCAACAACTATTGAACTGTTGGATTAAGATGACATACATGGAAAGATATTCATAGTGCCCAGAGGATGAATCCTAATCACATTCGTGATCTATTGGCTTCTCCTCTTTTCACATAACATACAGTATAACTCAACATATAGTACATGAATTTGTACAAAATGTTGTACAGATATTCATGGCTTCCGGGCTTCTCCTCTAGCGCCACCACGAAGCCGACATATATGTGTGTTTATTGAATTTTTTGACTAGGGGTCGACTGATACTGGTTTTTCAGGGCCTGTAGCAATACGATTATTATTAGTAAATGAGACAGATTACTGGTATATGGAATGGATATGAATTTACTATAAAAAAATCTGCTGCCAATATTAAGAATTTGGAATATAACAAACTCCAACACAAAACTTTGATTAAATGCCTTTAGCAGATGTTTAATCAAAACTGAAACTATCAACATCATATTTAGCAAGTTCCCTGCAACTTTTTTATCAAGTCAAGTGAAAATTTAAATAATAGCTCCCTGAGGTTTTACAAAGTAGAAGTTCAACCAATGCTGACACTTTCTTTGCACTTTTTAATGAATTAATTTAATCGGCGATCATGAATGTAAAACACCGATACAGATTATCTGCAAAATGCCAAATATTGGCTCTGATAATCAGCCAGGCCGATAAACTGTCGACCCCTACTAATTTCTGTCACCCCGACTCTTCGAGTCCCTTCATTAAGTCAAGTTTGAATCTGTGTTTAGTGCTAATTAGTAAATCCAAGCATGCTAAAAACTGAACTAAGATAATGCACATGTCCTCATTGTTATGTCAACTTGTGTAATAAACACATTGCAAAAGACTGCGATATTGCACCTTATATGCAAAGTATTAAATTGCATTCTGTCTATAGGTGATATTTTGTCTGATATGTACCAAGTTGTTAACTTTCTTGCCAGCCAGAGCGTAGCCAGGTGTATGACAATTAAAGTATTTGTAGAATGATTTTTTCCCCTGTGTACGATGTTTGATCAATGACCCCAAAAAGTGCCATAATGTACAATAACTTGACCATTCTGTGACACTTGCAGTTAATAGTTGGTTAGAGCTGTCTCATTTTAATTGTCTCGAGAGCAAAATATGTATCCTATGTCTGCGTTTAGGCATCTCTTCTCCAGTGACCACTTTGAACAAACAATCATGCCAATCATCGCGTAGGCTATAATGAACGTGACTCACCAGAATAGCTGTTGTTCTGGAGATTTCAGTTTTTCATTAAGGCATGCTGTGTTCAAGTCAAGTTGTTTTTAATGCACCAGTTAGCCCAGTTAGTTATTTACGTAACCAATGGCCTGTTTTCTTGCAGAATATGAACAGGCTTTCATTTCTGCTGTCCTGTAGTGTCATTTTTCAATAGAAGGCTGTTATAGAAATTCTCGTATTGATGGACTACACATTCCAGCTATCAGCTTGCTCTCAAAAAATTAACAAACCTTATGCTTAAAAAATGGCACGTCAGCCGTTTGGCAATATTTCAGATGCAGAAGAGCAATGACGTGGCACAAGCACAGGTACTATGCAAGTGTGAGTTAACATCTGAGGTCATTTCAGTATCTGTTTATTGCAATTATTACTGTGATTTTGATTTATTCCACATTTTAAGCATATTGTAGAGTCCCAAATCAACACGATAAACTTAACACCTGCTGTGGATCTTAATCTTGTTTATGTTAGCATGTTGGCATTAACTGTGATCTCAAAGCACTTCTCTGACTAAATACAATCTCATATGGCTGCTAGCATCTCTGCTGTAGTCTATCTTATGTGTGAACAGACTAAATTTTCAATCGATTTTTAAACTCATTTGCTAGAAGCTAGATCCTGGTCATAGCTGGGCACATCAGTGTTCAGGATTTGTTGTGAATATGGCAGAAAAGAAACAAGAACATCACTCATAACAAAGGAGTGGTAGCTTCGTGTAGAACTGTGAAGAACTTTTTTCTTTGATGCTATATATGAGAAGCGCATTTTCAGTGGTGAAAATAAGAAAACAAGGAGAATGTAAAAGGTCATACAAAAGGAATCCATCTCACCCCTCATCCTCTGCACAAATACAAAGAAGACACAAAGGACTTGTCTTTTAAGTGAACCTAATATTCTTATGGTCACACGACCACATAATAACACTGATGGCCCCCTTTCAGCTCCATTAGCAGATTTATGTCTCACTGTGGCTCATTGTGGCTGGTGAGGATTGAGACACGTCTTGCGGATTCCCATTGCTTTTTGACGTAGGAGCTACAGTCATGTGTGAATACAATAAAGTACATGTGTGCTTGTAAATACTTGTGGAAAACTGCGTCGCGCACTCATCTTCTTAGTGTTTGCAATGGGACATGTGTGGGTGTGTAGTCTCCTCTGTGTGCGTGTATGTGTGCACATGTTTTTTAGAGGGTGGGGGGTTAGAGCAAGGATGTGAGGTCATAGTGGTTTGTTGCTTGCGGTGCAATTAGTGGTAACTCAAATGAAAACAGGAATGATTTCATTCAGGGAATGCCACAATGTTAATGGTCCCTTCACATCAGAATTTAGCGTGTGCACGGATGCTGTTTACTGCAACATCATGTGCATACGTTTGTCGTGTATGTGTCTTTTTTTCTTCATGGGTTTTGTAGCATGTCACCTCGGATATGTTGTGTGTGCAGACTATAACCCGATCTGTTGCTCACACAGCGCTGTGTTCAGCTGTTTCTCACCCAGTTAGAATGTTTAAAACATCATTATTGGATTGTTTCCTATCCTATCCCACTAAAGGGATGTGAGCTGTGATTTAAATCATTTCTATTCCCATAGATGACCTGTTCACGCTCCCCCTCTCTCTCTCATCCACTCATCATCAGGTCCTCATTTAATCATTGCAATTGACTTAGGCCTTCCAGGGCTAAGAGAGAGATTAGTGTGAACGTGTGCGTGCCCATACATGTGATGTGACCGGGTCATATGGGCTTTTCTCTTTCAGCTTGTGCAATAGGTGGCCTTAAACACCCTAACTTTAGCCTATACCTTTCTCAGATGGCTTCCTGGAATTGTACAGATCACAATGTGACAACGCCGGGCTGTTTGGGAGCCTGTAAACACCTCCCCGCTGATTTATCTCAACAGATGAGTAATCAGGTGATCTCTAATCATATCAGAGACAAGCTTTCCTTCCCTCTGCTGCCCGCCCCTCTTCAATCCTTCCCCAGTGTTACGGAAACTGACTTCACAAGTATAGGGGACGCAGGAAGATCTAGTCTGTAGTTGTATAACAGTGATTTTCAGTCTATGTAAGCTTTGTTCAAGGGCAGGTGCCATGTCTCTTGTTTGCTCTCAAGCCGGGACACGGCAGAGGGGGGGGGTAACTGAGTGTAGGCTTATCAGGTGAGACTCACAGCCTAGATCCATTTCCAGAGGTCGACAGGTCAGCGCGACAACCTGACCTCTCACTTTAAAGCCTGCTCAGCTGTTTCTCCAATCAGGAATTGAGACAGACTAATAGCAGCGGTTCAAAGGAAATGTAAGAGGAGGAAAGAGGTTATGTATGCTGGGATGGGATCGATGCTTCGCCTGTATTTCCAAGACAGCATCTGTCTTGTGCGTCCAGTCTAGTCTGGTGTGAATCATCATAACAACAAACCTAACCAGCAGTCTGGAGTTATGCGTAAGGTCCTGAGTGACTGAGCCAACAGAGAGATGGTGGTTTCCTCTACCTAGAAAAAAAATCTATTTTTTTCTCTCTCTCTCTCTTGAAGAAGAAGAAGACCAGCTCTCTTTTGCTTTATACATGCCTCCATGTGTGAGGAAGATGCTCCCTCTCCTCTCACCTATCCTCTGGGGACATGGCTATGTTCAAAAAGAAGAGCACAAAAAAATGTTGCGAAGAAGAAGGGAGTGATTAAAAAAAAGGAGAGAGAAGAAGGGTAGTCGCCTCTTTCTTCCCTCCTCCTTCCATCCTCTTATAAAACGGCCTTGGTGCTCTTTTTCCCCCTGTGAAGAGTAATTGCTCTGTGTGTGTGTGTGTGTGTGTGTGTGTGTGTGTGTGTGTGTGTTGTGTGAAAGAGGAGGGGAGACTGTGTGTATGTGTGTTTAATCATGGGTTTTTGTGCGAGAAAAGGGGTGTGTGTATGTGTGTATCTTTGTGAGTGTGTAGCATGGGTTTGTGTGTATAAAGGAAAAAGTGTGTGTGTGTGTGTGTGTGGCTGTCTGCTCTAGGAGGGGGATCTGGCCGACAGATTGAGAGCAGCTTGTTAGAAAGAGGAACAATGAGGCCACATCCCCTCTCCTATCTTCTTTCCTTTCGCTCGCTCTGTTTTTCTCTTCTCTCTTATATTTGTATCTTCTTTAAAAACACACTCTCAGTCTTCTCCTGCTCTTGTCTGTATATTTCCGTCTTTCTCACTTGCTACTCTCACCAATATTATCTTTCCATCCATCTTATCTTTTTTCTTTTAACCTCTCTGGGGTATGCAACTCACATCCCTCTCTTTCTCTTCACTCTCTCCCTTCTTCCTCTGTCCTTAGATCCCTCTCTTCACATTATGTTTCACTTGCTGAAACACCTCCCACGTTTTTATTTTTGTCTCTTTCTCCCCCTCGGTACATCTCACCCTGTCACTTATCTACACGTGTGGACATACATGATTCCTTATACACGCATGCATGTACTGCAGGTGCTGCACGCTCTGATCTCATCACGGCAACATGCAGACGCCTTGAACATCTTTCACACGCTCCCCCTGGCGTTCTTTTTGGCATTGGAGTTGAGTGATGTTGTGATTAAGTGGTTAATTAAACATCGTTAATGCGTGACAGACATCGCTGATGTGTAGGACATCAAGATGTGTATTTGTTTAAAAAAAACAAAACCAAATTAATCATTAGTGCTGTCATTCTGCCCACATGTATGCTTACTGTTATTGAACTGAGCTTATAGGTTGCTTTGTTGTGCTGGAAAAGCGGACAGATTGTTTTTGGGTATTCCCTTGAGACATTTCAATGTGTTGTACTCACAGACATGGCATGATTTAAACCAAACCACTACAGTAGATGTGAAACATAAAATAAACAGCATTAAAGGGAAGAGACATGGTAAGCAAAGGGAAAAGTCCCAGAACTAGGTGGGGAATGGAAGAAATAGTCTAAACAGGAAGCAAAGATGGGAAGATTACTCACTAGCCTTAAGGCCCAGACACACCAAAGTGACATCAAAGAGCTAGCGGTCGCAAAGCAAGATTGTTGCATTCCCTCACGTCGCCTGTGTCCGGGCCATAAAGTTGCACATGAACACAATGCAAAAACTACAGCCAATGGCCAACTTGCATGTACGTTCTTCACCTGTATGAAGGGAAATATCTCCATATCAGCAGGCGCTGGTAGTCTGAATTCATTATTCAAAAGGGGATACTTGAAGACTGACAGGAAGTATTCAAGGTGCTAGTTAGCTTGTTAGCACATGAACAACACAACCCAATATTAAAATGTAACTAATCATATTAACCGTGTGTTAGCAAATGTTAGCAAAACCGTTTTCACTAAAGAGCTCATTGTCAAACAAATAAAATCTTTCCTAATATACCAACTTTGTTGTGATCTAAATCCCTCGTGATTTTAGCTGTTTGTCTGCTTTCCTCACTTCTGTTTTCCTACTTGTGTACCGAACTGAACTGCCAATCTGAGTGATTTTATTCACTGTCGGGCTCTGCCGTTTCTGACGCGATTCAAGACGCTGAATTAGCTGGGCAACTGGGCTACAGAAGCTCCCCAACAGCCCCACACTGACTGATGGCTGAATGTCAGCTTGGTGTATCTGGGCCCTTAGTTTTTCCTAATTTACAAACAGGCTCTGTTTTGCAAATGTTGTACTGAGAATGCCTGCAAGGAGAAATGTCAAAAGAAAAATACAGAACTATATTTCTTGACTTAAATTTATTCCAAGGTACACATGGAAGTTGAGGACATTTTAATAAACCCTTAGTGGGTAAGACAAAGTCAGATGAAGCTACATGCCTACCAGTTAGGGAATCCCTCCACGGTTTTAGAGAATGTTACTGCAGGTGTGGCTAGACTAATAGTATCCACTCCACACAGGCTAGACCTTTCCTAAAAAAGATTATCAGCAAAATACAACTTGATCTGTATTTTAGAAAGCCCCCAGAAATTCAACAACATTGCAGGCTTATTTTTGGAACTCTTGATACAAAATCTGCTGTGCTATTTGGGGGTTTTATCAGAGCTAGCAATCCTATTTGGCAAGGAATCTAACTATGTCCTCCTACAGTTTCCCTTTTTTTCCACCTCCCATCACAGGCTGGACAAAGATCAAAAGTATTTGAGTCAATAACAAGACTTTGGCCTCTAATGAACTAACAGAGCCACATTAAAAGTAGTCTGTTCCTTCCTGAAATTACAGTATATGACTGTCACTTAACCTCACCGTTGTAAATGACCATCGGGAAGCTTGTGAACTGTCTGTCCCGGGCCCTGTTGGCCTCTGCACTCTGTTATTTTGACAGAGAGCCAAATAGACTGACAGACGGACGGCCCCCACCACCCTCATAGTCCGGCTCTCAGCCCCCTTTTGTCTGCCTGTCCCGCAGCATTACCCCTATGGTTGTAGTCTCCTAATTGCTCTGAACCCTGCAGAGATGGGAGACTAAGCACAGGGTTGGGAGGGGTCTTCGGCCACGATGGGGTCCTTTTTTTCCCACTTTTCTCCCTCCTGCCGCTCTTTTTCTTTCTTTCTTCTACTCAGACTTGCAATTAAACAAAGTGTGCTCATTTGGCTAAGAAGCTGTTGTACCTCTCTACCCTCCCACCCAAGGCCTGGTGACCTATTCACATCTGGCTCTGCTGGTGATGACAGTGTCTAACAATAGTTACATGCAGCCATGCTGGTGTGTGTGTACAGATATGGTGCTCATTAGGCTTGGGCCGTATCTATTTTTTCATACCTTCATACCTTCCTGTTTCACCGGGGTGTACATTATATGACAGTATCAGTGTACGACGTAAACACCCACCCCTGGGACCGCCAACTCAGGAGTTAGCTATGTTCTGTAGCCTGTCTTGTCAATTTTAGTCTATTTTAATGCACAATATGCTCACGAGATGTCAACAAAAGGTAGTGAACAGAGGACACACAGCCATACACTCTCTGAATTCATGTTTCTCTTTTACTTAAACTAAGACTTCCACGTCAGGGAACCAGTTGTTTTTATTTCAGTGCCCATGTTACCAGGTTAGAGCAGCCACAGTGATGGCATGGGCAGTACTGCTCAGGTGTAAAACATCTAGAGAAACTGAGGCCTTTTTTTTGCCTTTTTTTCTCTCGTTTCTTTCAAGTTTTCCCCATGATGCTTGAGCTTTTCAGAAAAAAGCGGACTGAAAATGGTCTTTTGATATTCATATTTACTCTTTATCAACATTTACCTCAGTATAAATGTCTTTATCTATCACAGATATGAGGAAATATAAGTTTATAGATTTTACTCAATCTTTCCAATTTCTGTTTCAAAATAAAAGCCCTCTGACATTTTTTTGTCAACAGAATCCTTTCAGTTGTTGACACAAGGCATTTTACTGTGAAACATTTGCAGGCCTGTGTTGTCATCGATGCAGTAGCTTATATGGCTTCATAAATGAGTGGCATATGTGCTTCTAATAGTGGAAATACAGTAGTTGTAACCGTAGACAGCTCTGCAGCTGTGCCGCAACAAAAAAACATTGACGGTGTGAACGCACACTGCTTTTGCATGCAGTGTGGCCGGGTGTAACCTCCAGTGAGACGTGATGCACACTACATACAAACATCTCGAATACAGCCTCTCCAGTATGAAGTTAATAGAAAGATGATGGTCTGTATTTTTGGCGGGATTTAAAATCACACCATCAGGATTTCTAAATAACCTGGTGTAAGTTTGAAGAAACTGTTTCATTTCAGCTTTTTTTCATCATATGAAATTAGTCATATTACACAGAAATTTGTTTGGCTGTTGGCCATGAGATGTCGACACAATTTTGAAAGCGGATGTCAAGAAACTGCAATACTAAGTCTGTTATTATCAAAATCCCTAATATGGATTTTCTTGTCTTTTCTTAGGCACCTCTGCAGCCACCCCCGGGGTCCTCCGCCTCAGTGGTGGCAGCTGCAGCAGCAGCAGCCGCGGCAGCATCTGGGACGCCTCAGTCACTGAAACTAACCTACCCAGAAACTTTGGACCGCATCAAGGAAGAGTTTCAGTTCCTCCAGACTCAATACCACAGGTGGGTGTTTTGGAGTTTTTACAGTACTTTTTTATTTACTGTGTGCGTTGGTGTTTCCCCTCAAGCTTCACTTGGTATTGCGGCTTATAAAAGATGCAAGGCATTGCGTTGCATCAGGTACAGGTGAGATGATGAAATATGGCCCAGGAAGGTCACTTTGGGTTTGGCATGAGTTTGAAGGCTTATCAGAAGGCTTTACAGCACTGTAAAGTTATCACAGAGCCAATCATTTCAGGCTCTGTCTGGACGACTGAGAGGTGAACAGCAGAAGTGTACCGTTCACAAAAGAGTCTATCAGGAATGTGCACATACATGTATTTGATTGGCTAATTAAGTGTGTTGCCTTGAATTGTGGAAGAAGTTGAACCAGGTTTTTTTGCCAGACGACGCATCGTTTTCTTGGCCCTCCCTTGCTCTACTGTCTTACACATGTAAATGCACACATGCTCATATCTCTGAGGTTATGCAAGGCTATGTGACTAACTTTCTTGGCACAGTTTGTGGAATAAAGGAGCCCATATATGCTGTTATGCTCTTTCAGGATAGACAAAATGCATATTTTAGCTTAAGTACATGAGAAGTATGCAGGCTACTCTTTTTGCATTACTGTATGGTGTGTTAGATGTGCAGGAATGTGCCCAGAATGCCCTTTGAATGTGGGATTTGGGCTGGCTGTGGAGTCCCAGCCTTCTCTATAGCTCTCTCCCTCTGTTCTCGTGGCACACCTTCACAGGGTCCCCACCCCCCTCGCTCTTCTCCCCTCGGTCTGCTTTGATTTAGTCGGCCAGAATCTCCCCTCCCTCCCTTTCTGTCCCACTTCAAACTTCTTTTGTGCGGTGCCCCTGGCCAGAGCCCCTCTAACCCCTGTGGCTATTGCTGCTTCCCTATACACACCAATTTCTGTGTGTGTGTGTGTGTGTGTGTGTGTGTGTGTGTGTGTGTGTGTGTGTGTATTTGTATTTGCTATGCAGCCTTGCAGTGCCTGTTTGCATTTTCTGGAGTGCCTTGCCAAAAATGGAGAACTTATTTTACGGGTCAAGAGACACAGATTTTGTTCCCTGACTCTCTTTAGTGGTATTTGATACCATGGATGACTGCTGCGCATTTGCTAAACAAAGTTTGATGATCCGAGGTGGTTTTCTGAATGTCGCATGTGGACTACAAATGGTAACTTTCAAGCAGCTTATCAACACTAGTCCCCTGACCATAAGATGTCAGATATAAGGGAGGAAGAGATGTTGTCAGCTTTACTTTGATAAATGTTCTGATAGTATTTTGCAATGCTCATTTCCTTAATGGTGTTGGCTTACTTTTGATATGTTTGTCCTGTTTAAGTACAGTATGACAACTTTAAGATACTGAGATATTGACTGTTTGGTTGACTGAACCTCTGGTTACTGGTTGTTCCAGATAAAGGCCTGTTTCACACAACGCATCAGGAGTACAAGACATCAGCCTCTCTGAGCAGCAGCGTGTTTCATGGGTGTGGTGTTCACACATGCAGTGTTGTTGCAACATTGCTGCTGTTGCATCATGGCCCACAGATATTACTGTATTTCCACATTAATAAGCACAAATTCCACTCATTTATGAAGTCGTACAAGCTCCTGCATTGCTGACAACATGGTCCTGTGAATGTTTCACAATAAAATGTCTTGTATTAGCAACTGATGGGATTCTTTCCACAGACACTGTCCGAGGGCTTTTGTTTTGAAAGGGAAGCAGGGTAATTGGAGTTAAACAGACGTCTTTGTCTTTCCTCATCTCTGTGACAGAGAGAGACTTTTAAACTGCAATAAAAAGTGGCATAGAGTCAATATAATCATCAAAACATCACGTTTACTGTCTATTTTCTGCTGATAAACACGTGCGTCACACGTAAAAAAAAAAAACGGTGAGCCACCGTTTCTCTAGATGTGCTGCAGCAGACACGCAGCTGAGACATGCCTGACAAGCACTGCGCAGGCGGACAGTGTGCATGGGTGAATGCCAACCTAAGGTTCACCCTCGTTTTGGAACAAGCTTTATCCGCTCAGCGTTTCCCCTCACTTTGGTAATATTTTTTCCTCTTCGCTGCTGCGTTTGCCATGTTGGCAAGTCTGAATGGCATCTGAGATCTGAATTTTGCTGCCATTGGGTGAGGTAAACACACGCCCCGCCCATTCTAGTCCAGAGAATACCAAAACATTAAAATACAGGCAGAGGGCTGAGTGTCTGCGGACACAGTCACCACCACACATGAACAGGAGCCGATATGTGATGATCAAGCAGGATTACTTCTGTATAGGTCTCTATTATTTTTTTAAGGAAAAAGTTACTGACCTTAGAGCCTGGGAACATGACGTCACATATCATTACGCTGCAATGACTTATGGAGCGTGTCGCTATGATGTGTTGCCTCCATGGTCGTCGCTGCTACCTTAACTGCTAACTTAAGGTCTTCCGCTAACTTAAAGTGTTGTTTTTTTACAGGAATATAAGTATTTAGTTGTAGAGTTAAGCATGGAAGGAAAGACTTGTTCTGTCATTGGATCATCTTTACATATTGTGTAAATGGATCGTCTTTACATAGTTTTCCTGGCTGGAAGCAGAATCAAGGAAGTCATGTATCTGATTTAACAAAGAGATGGTTATCACAAAACGGTGTTTTTGCAAGTCGGACTTTTATAAACTTCTAGGTCATGTACCTAGCCATTGGTAGACTGAACATGGGCTTCTAAACATTCAAAACTTCACAATTTGGACGCAGTAAAGGCAACAACACCACACACAAGATGGCTAAAAATATTGGGAAATGTAAGGTGAGGCAAGGTGTCATGAAGCCAGTCTTCTTTTGGTACTTCTTAGGGATCCACTCCTCTGATAAAGCTAATCTTTTCATTCAGTATATTGTTTCTTTGTGTCGGGTAGACGTTTTTCCCTGAATAATCCACTGTTTTTTAAACCACTGTCTTTTTTCAGCATAGTGAGTGCAAAATGAGCATAAAATAACCACAAATGCCACTACCTATTACCCATTCGTTAACTATTCGTTTGCTAGGTGGCTTCACAATATGGCGGTTCCAACAGGTTCTGATCCAAACAACACCCAATGCACTGTGTGATGACGTTGGTTGCCAAGCTCTGTACCTTAAAACATTTCAATATGAGTTCACTGAGAGCAATGAGAGTCATAAGTTATGATAATTCATTTTACTGTCTTGACCTTAAAAGATGAAAAAATACACGATGCAGTCTGGTCCCAATTCTTCATGGATATGAAAATTTCTTAACCACAGATGGTGGAAATGTTTCAACCACAGTGGTCTGTGGAAGACTATTTGGGGTTGAAATGTTGTCATATCCATGTATGATACACTAAATTAATGGAAAAGCAGTATGGAGATTATTAACACTAGAGGTGGTGGTACTGACCACATCCCTTAGCTTGCTATCCTTTTGAAAATCGGTTTAGTTATCTGGATTAGGCTTTGGCTGGATCACGGCACTGGTTATACTGGGGTACTTAGAAATCCTGACGGCATGATTTACAATACAGTCAAAACACCAGATGCTCATCTAGCTGTGAAACTGATGCTGAGCAGCGGTGTTGTCGTTGTGCAGTAAGTAATGCACAGCACACGCCACCAGAGGTCTGTCTCTATTGTTGGAACAGGCAGCTGAGCTCAGAAAAAATGATTACTGCGACTGGTGGTGATGACGTTATAGGAATTTAAACAGTCACAACTGCAGAGACCGCAGGGAAAAACAGCATATTACATTTAAAGTAAATTAAAGGTTTTGTTTCAACCAAACAAGAGTTGGTGACTGTTGAACGGTGGACTAACTAATTAGATGACTACTAAGATTAACTAAGACTGTTACAGTGAATTTTATTTTGTTTCTCTGGAGTTTGAATGAAGTGCATCTTACTATTAGTAAGAAGGGAATTAAGCTAGTATTAGTTCAATAAAAGGGGGAAACTATGATTCAGAAGGTGTGGGGATGTACAGGAAGGTCGGACATTTACACTGAATTTTTTTGTTATGTGGGAGAATGGTTATTTACTCAGTGAGTCAGAGGACAACCCAAGGTTATCATTGTGTGACTATTCTTGAAAAAATTCCCCCCAAAGATACAGTATTTGCACAGCTCCTGTTAAACACCTTTCGAGTAGAACTGACCCAGACAAATCAAGGCTTTCGGTGAACACGAGTCACCCCTGGAACTGTTGGTTGAGACTGTGTGATCAGCTCTATTGGCAGCCGTTCAATGTTACACCTTGTGTTACAAAACACCTGGAGCATCGCCCTCGTGCCAAGTGCTGGTACTGAGAACCAGCGAGCAGGATAAACAATAAATGAGTGATGAGATTAAGAACACGATTGGGAGCAAGAGCGAGCTTGTGATTCCGTCTGCATCTTCCAGTTTCGATATCGCAGTGTGCTGTTCTGGCAGGCCTGGTTCAGGTTTCCAGGAAAGCTTTATCCAACCTTCCTACAAGCTCCTCCAACAGCCCACAGGCTGTTCCTAGCACAAAACTACATAAGTTATGCATACACTGCATGAGGCTACAACTGAAAACGAATACTGTAACCTTAGCTCATAACAATAGCAACAGTTATTGGAACAGATTGTGCTGTCAGGCGTCTTTTCACATATCTGTTTGATGAACGTTTAATCTGGCAGTTGGGTATGAATTCTGTAATCTTAAATTATTATCCTGTTAATACAGTTAAAAAAAGGGAAAATATGTTTTTTTGTTTTATCTCAAGTGAATGCTTTCATAGGTACGAACCTGTTATTGGAATGACTGGTTTTGCTTGCCGATCGTTGCCATTCTGACTTGTGATTTAGAGACATAGCAACAACTATACTGTCGTCTTTGATTTCGAACAAACCTGTTTTGAACACCTACCACTGAAAACTGAACCGCTGCTCAAATAGGACTTTCAGTGTCATTGTAATGCTATGATCACGTAAGTCTTATCACATTACAGACCTTTGTAGTCCAAAATAGTCATTACACATCAAGCCAAGTAAATTCGTTTATAAAATCAGCAATGTCACAAAGTCACAAATGACAGGTTTGCCAAGTAATGCATTTGTTATTTATGGTTTTGCTTGAATTGTTTTGTCTGATGAAAAGTAAAACTGGAATTGCATTGGACATCAGTTTTATTTTGCGAATTTTACATATATTCAGCATACTCTCAGTTTCCAGTTTATTAAGTACACTTTGCTAAAAGTAAAGCACTAGTCCTGCAATAAAGCCTGCAATAAAGCCTGCTTTAATGGTCATAATGTTCCATTTTTGTTTGGAGTTTTAGAGAGGTGTTGATTCAACTTTATGCTTTTTTGGAGGCTGTTGTTTGTGGGGCTGTTGAACTATATTGCATTATTTTATTTGAGAGGTGTTTCTAGTATTTTGTCCACCCAATTTATATCAATTATTGTAGACCATATATTAAGCCTCATTCCCACTGCACAAAAAACCCACAAACACCCGCTGACATCTGTCTTTTTAATGCAATGGGAATGCGTACGATTGGAATTCACACTCGGGTCAAATAACTCTGCAGTAGACATAGGTTTTCATCGCCTCGGGCTCCGTTCAGCATTGATGGGAACTCAACACCCGGGTGAATGCGGTAATTTCAGCTCCGTAACCGGCAAGATGCAATGTGGTGCCATCACTAATTGCTGACCATCTCTTCCTAAGCAGCACTAAAACACAGATTCAAATATATCTACACCGAGTTTGAAAGGGGGACTTAATAAGTAAAGAGAAAAATAACAAGAAGCAACCTCTTAAAAATTTTCAGACCTCTATTCCTGCTGCTGTCTGCTGATTACCTGTTCTCCTGCCTGTCCGTGACATCGTAGGGACACACCAACAAGACAACGCACACACACACACGCCAGCTGACAGAAAGGCCAGCTCGCTCTCCAGTGGTAACTTCAGAGACAGTGGAATACAGCCATTTAGCGGGTTTACCCATGTTTAAAAAACCTTTGTGCACCCACTAATTGCAATGGGAATGAGGTATTAGTTAGGTGTCCTAAAAAGTAGCAACTGAGTTTTTTTGCTAGTGTTGGACAAATGTTTTGACTAATATATTTCTTACTCCTGTGCTAGTGTAATTTTAAATGCATTTCGAATGCTCGCGGCTGAAACATGGATGGAAATGGTTATATAGCTTTACCTTGCTTTAAGGCTTTTTGAGTTTGTGTGTACGGCAATCACCAAGGAGCCCAGTCATGCATGTCAATTTCTCTTGAGCCATATGCTTCTTTCAGCTCATAAAACCACCATTAAGTTGTAAAAACAGGAGTTACCCTTTAATATCGCAAGCAGAACAGTAAACCCACTAGATTTTTTTCCATAATGTTGTAACTTTTAAAAGCTGTTGGATGTTAGCTTGCCAAATGTTAACCCTTAAAAAAGCAGCAGTTTTTTGGACATCCAGACAGACAATGGTCAGCGGGATTAGCGGCGGCCTTGTTTAGTCCTCCGGCAGACAAGTCAGAGCACAGAACCACATCTGATTGCATCCTTCACCTTCATGTAATCAGACCCACTTGTGCACTATTCACACACTGCAGGGAGAACATGACCTGAACGCCCACAGAGAGTCAGACACAAACACACTGACCCATTCAGGCAGACTCTCAATCTGATGCATGTGCTTAACACACACTTACACATGTACGAGCCTCCCCAATTATCTCACACACAAATAGATGTTGTCTAGAAATAGCAGGGCTTAGTTGTGTGTTTTGTCTGCAGCGAAGGTGGCTGGATTCTGATAGATGTTGGATTAGACGGCAGGAAAGAGACGGAGGGAAGGGATTAGCACTGATGAGCTGCAACTGTGTGTGTGTGTGTGTGTGTGTGTGTGTGTATGTATGTATGTGTGTGCGTGAGCAGGAGGCTGGATGGATGGGTGGGTGGCAGGCAGGGTGTATTTCTAAATTTGTGTGCCGCTTGTTGGTTTTTGGTGGCATGTGTGTGGTTGGTATGAAGGGATGAGAGATTTCTAAGGAAGCTAAAGAAAGGGAAGGGTTAATTAAAAGGTCACTGGTGGGTCAGCTGCTCTGCTTTACTGGGTGTGTGTGTGTGTGTGTGTGTGTGTGTGTGTGTGTGTGTGTTTTAACTATCTTAACGGGCTGTAATCAGCAGACTGAGGGGAGATGGGAGGAGCTGCTGACACAGGACTCTCATTACTGTAATTCTCTTTCTATAAACACACACACACAGGTTGCATTGTGTGTGATGGTGTGCGTGTGTGTGTGTGTGGTCTGTAGAGTAAGATAGGCTCTCCACTTGCTGCTTACACTCTGCCACTCATCACTTACTAGCCCCTCCACTCATCTCTGCCCAAATACAACACGGCAGCAGAAACTGCCGCACACACATTGACACAAATTCATTTTTGTTTTAAAACAACTGCAGCATTTACATCGAGCATCGACACTACTCGGGTGTTTTGGGACCATTAAAACAAAGACCTTTGAAAATGCTGCTCACTGCATTACAGTTTAAAATCTCGGTTTTAGTCTGGATTGGCAGAAACGATGACACAGACACCCATGTTTGCCTCTTGATCTGGTTTCATCAGTCACAGCTTGTCAAATCAAAACATAAATGCCATATGTCTACGAACCTTTTGTGATTGTATCGTTCCTGTGTCGGAACTTCTTTTTCATTGCACCTTTCCCTCCGCTGATGATGTGCTGATACACACAGCCAGTACCGGTCCAATATGTGGCCAAATTTGCTTTATAACGGTTTGTTTGTAACAGTTCCATCACATTGTTGGTCCAAGCAAAGAAATCTCTGGTTTTACATTTCTCTATCTCCATAGTATTTCCTGTAACTAAGCAACCAAACTGGAGAGTAGACAGTGTGCTTCCTGTTTATAGCAGCACAAGCATTCCCAGTGTATATGAATGGTCACGTGATAAGCTTTTTTGGTGTTTTAATATAAAGGGAGATTATTTCTGTAACAGGACGAGAAAGCTCATGTGCACAGAGTTTGTGGATGCAGCCTAAGTGAGAGTGTGTGAAATATTTGGCCATCAACCTCTCAACCTCTACAATTTTTATTCAATAATAAGCAGAGAGAGAGAAAGAAAGAGATTTATTATATTGGCCAGATGTATCTCTTGAAGACAGAGCACATCTTGAACTTGTGTTTGACGTCTTTCATAAGAAAGTGAGTGCTTAGACTAATCAGTTAATCATTTAATTGATTAGTTTTAAACTGTTAATTATTGTGCAACTAATTAATAATTGATTAATCGCTTTGAGTGATGTTTTTCTGTTCCTTGTTTCCTCCATGGATATTCCTGAATATCTATCTTAACAATAGACATTTAAGGACATCTTCTTGGACGTTTAGAAACTCTTTCGAAGAGAAAATTGACCAATTAACAATGAAAATAATTGTCAGCATGCAGCCCTAATACTGAAATAATTTGACGGTTTATCAATTAGTCAACTAATTGTTGTTTTGGGCTTTTTGTTAGACAAAACAAGACAATTTTAGACAATACTTTGACTCTGGGAACATGTGAGGCCCTTTTTTAACTACTTTATGATACTTTATAGGCCTAACAATTGGTTAATTGTCTTTTTAGATATGTCAGTAACAGTGCTAACCGTTCTTACATCAATAACATTAAATTACATTTCCATTCCTAATAGAAATGCCTTTTCATCAGAGCTGAGTAGTGTTTGGAGGAGGCTGTGAAGCGGAGTCAGTCGGTCTGAATTGAGTGCATGTATCCAGAAATGGTGTGTGTGTGTGTTTGTGTGTGTAGATATAATTAGATAAAATCGTTAGGAATCCCCTGTGTTTAACTGTCTGTCTGTCACTCCCCAAATGATGAAATTATATTTGCTTTAGGGAGGGCTGACGGTTTGTCATTTGTTTATAGTTTTGTGTGTATTTTATTTGTGGGTTGGTTTTTGTGCTACAATCTCCCCTGTTTTAATTCTGTGTGTGTGTGTGTGTCAGACATTTATGAAAGAGCAGCCCTTACAGTGAGTCTGGCAGCAGAGAGGGGTACGGTTGGCCTGCTATTGTGCGACAAGATCCCAGCTTTGTTGTGTGTGTGTGTGTGTGTGTGTGTGAGTGTGTGTTTGTGTGTGTTTGCTCTTGTACACACCCTTGAGAGATGATGAAAGAGTACACAGGCGAGTTGGGTGGGTCCCCGGTGTATATGTTTGTGAGTGAGTGTGTGCGTTTGAAGAGAGTAGAGAGCGGGAGAGAAACTGAAGGTTTTTCCAGTGGAGCAGAGAGGAGAGGTTGATCAATAGTTAATGTGATGTAAAGTGAACAGTCACATACCTACAGGCTGCCGGGCTAAATGGTCCTGACATTGTAAAGGCACGACAGTGGTGCAGTCGTTACATGGCTCCCATCAGTGTGTGTTTAAGTGTGTGTTGTTGTTTTTTTCTAGCTGGTAGCTCAGTATTTGTATAGCACTTGTGTCAGCTATGATGCTTGTTTGCCAAGACAACAACAGGCTCCAGACTGCAGAACAAGTTCAAGTTCTGAATTGACGGTGAAACCAGACTTGGTAGCAGCATGTCAGGAATTAATAAGGATCAGAAGGTTTAGTGCCAACTGATTTGCCAGAAAAAAAAAATTTTAACACTGAAAATGTTCCTATTTTCTAATAATGATGATTATCAGGATGGATGATTTTGCTGTAAAGTAAAGCACTGAGACAATTACTGCGTTTTAATTTATATGAAAATGAACTGATAACAGTTGAAGTAATCAATTCTGCTCTTCTGTTGGGATTATTTGCTGTGCTTCTCTGTTTTGATATAATTTAAAATTGAATATTGGGTATTGAATTGTTAACTGTAAAACAAACATGTCTCCAAGCTCTTGGAACTTTTGATGAACATTTCGTAAACCATATTATTAATAGATCAATCACAAAGATGGCAGACTGGTTGTTAATGAAAATAATCATTAGTTGCAGCCTTAGGCACCTTAGTTTTACTACTGATTCCAATCAAATGTAAGAATAACTTTCCACAAAAATCTTTAATTTTGAGGGGAAAAATCAAAAACTCCACAAATTCATCAGTGTTCAATTGTGTCTTTGCACAAGTTTTGTTGTATTTGAATAGTGTTAAATTGCCAAAATTATGACTTACAGTATATAAGAAAAATATGATAAATGAAGAGTGAGAATGTGACCATGCCTTAGTGCCATCTTTCAGTATCTGAGTCTTTGATACTCAATGGTACACACACTCAAAAGTCATGTTTTAGAGCTGCACATAAATGTTATTTTTTAATAACAGAGTTTCTTCTAATTATGTTTCTTGAGTATTTGTTTGGTCTATAAAATGTGAAAGTCCACAGAAGAAAAGGCCCAATGCAAAGTGACTCAGTTAACTCTCATACAAGACTTAATAAACCAGAAAATCTTCATACTTGTGAAGCTAGAATGATAGAAATTTGGGCGTGGTTGTTTTTTTTTTTTTTAAATGATATCACATATAATATATACATCATTCAACATGTGGTCATATCACAGAATACAAATGTTCTCATGACCAGTCCTGTGTAATGTCTTAATATTATAACAATATTATATGAGACTGGATATCATCTTAGATTTTGGAAACTGTAATATTGTAAATGTTATTTCCTGATTTTCAAGGCTACATTACAATAAAGTGCTGTAATTTTCTACCAGACTGTTCTAGCTGTTTTCTTATTTACTTTTACACACTTAGTGGTTATATCGACATTAATGTTAAACAATTAATTAAACAATCTGTCTGTGTAAATGTTTTGTGAAAACACCAGTAGTCAAAACCACAATATCACTGGAATATCAATATCAAGATATTAGGTAAAAAAAATATTTTTTTTACCTAATACCCCCCATATTGCCAAGCCTCTAATGTCATGGCATTGAACCTTTATGTTGGTCAAGTTTGCCCTTGCCTCACATTTGAGTCCCCTCTTCTCTGTGACGTGTATTTGCTCAGACCAGACTCACAGTTAAAAGGTAGCAGGAGAAAATGAACTTGAATTGCAGTTTGGGATACCTCACCCCCAAAAAAAGCAAACCACTGTATTTCAGCTGTAATCTTTACAGGAAAAAATCCACTTCTGATTATTTTTCATCAAAATTATATTATTATTATTATTGTTTTATCAGCTGGCACCAACTTTAATGATTATGATTCTGCAGTCACTCTGATGCCTTTTTGTGGAAAGAAAATTAATGTCCTCTTGAATTACGTATCTGTGAACACAGTTAAAATATTCTCAAACAACCAAAAGCAACAGACAAGTGTTTTATAGAAAAGAAAAATTGAAAATGTCCTTGTTCCCGAAGCAAAATAATCAATGAGGGAATAGTGAAAGTGAAAGTATTTGTTAAGAAGAACGAACACTGGAATAGAAAGACCTGACATTTTTACAATACCCAGTAGCCTGTTTCATACACAGAGACTAAAAAGGCAGTCGGCACTTTTCTACAAAGTGCAGGATCTTAATTAGATGCTTCACTGTCTGTAGGCTCTCGTTAGTGAGTGTGAGTGTGTGTGTGTGTGTGCGCGGTGTGTGTTCATGCCTGTGTTTATTTAGCAGGTTTGTGTGGGTGTGTGCATAGCTACTGTATGTGTGCTCACGTGTGCATTTTCTTTTTGTGTGCCTGCTGTATGTGTTCTAAGTACGTTGGTTTAGTGTGTGCAAGAACACACACACAAACCTAAATGCCTCCATGCTCCAAGTGGTATGTTGGTGTGTGTGTGTGTGTGTGTGTGTGTGTGTGTGTGTGTGTGTGTGTTTATGTGTGTTCAGTAGCAGTGCAGCACTGACAGAGCTGTCTGAAGGCTGGCAGGCTGCAGATTTGTAGCGCATTCGGCTGATCATCTTATCTCCTGTCACCGCCAGTGAAAGATTGGAGGAACCGAGCCCACCGTGGCTCTCTCACTCTCTCTCTCTCTCTCTCTCTCTCTCTCTCTCTCTCTCTCTCTCTCTCTCTCTCTCTCTCTCTCTCTCTCTCTCTCACACACACACACACACACACACACACACACACACACACAGAATCTCCTTTTTTCTTGCTGGTTCTTTCTCTCTCTCGCTCGCTCACTCAGTCTTGTTTTTTCTCTGTGTTGCTGTGTCTTTCTCTCCATCCTCCAAACCTCCCCTCCCTCCCTCTCTCTCAGTAAATGGTGCTGAGCCAAAGACTAATTATTACAGGCAATCATTTCGACATGAAATACCCACTTCCTGCTCACCGCTCTCCTCCCCTCTCTCCCTCGTTTTCTTCCCCCCTCTTTTATGCTCCTACAGTCACATAATGGCACACAAACACACACACATACATGCACACACACACATACACGCAGAGTAATTTAATTCCTTGAAGTCCATTTTGTGGGGAATGGTTATTTCTTTCTGAGTGCGACCTTGGGGTCTTTCCTGTAAGCACAAGAAGTGTCCGTCTGCACACTCTTTCTTTGTGTGTGTGTGTGTGTGTGTGTGTATGTGTACATTTGCTATGCAACCTTGTAGTGCTAAAGTGCATTATCTGGTGCGCTCTGCCAAAAAAAGGGCTGATTTTACAGGTAAAGAGACATTGATTTTTCTCCTGACTCTCTTTAGTGGTATTTAATAGCATGGCTGACTGCTGCTCATTTGCTAAACAAAATCTGATGATCCAAGGTGGTTTTCTGAATGTAGTATGCGGACCACAAACGGTCATTTTCAGGCACTTTAAACTACACAAGTGCCCCTGACCTGCTGTGAATCCTGTAGTGTAAGAAAGAATGCATCCATGAACCATAAGTTGTCATTTACCATTATAGCTATGAGCTTTACGGTGAATAGGTCGGTGGGGATGTGAGATGCTCTCCTAGATCTGCTGGATAACCGCTTTATGCTTTTCAGAGGACGCTGTGTGTGTGGCGCTGACTTTGTACAGAGGAAGTGACCACACAGTTGTTTTTTTTTTTAGGCTAGGGTGCATGGACAGTTAAATCATTTAACATCTAGAAACCATGGATTATCAGAGCTATCCGAAAACTTGGATGTTAATAAAGCAGCAGCCAACAATGTAAGAGGAAGGGAAAAAGGATTACATTATTGTGCACAGGTTAACGGAGCTGATGGGATCACATTTCACTTGAGCTGTATCGTTTGTAATTCCGTGTGACTAATGAATAAATGATTGACTGATGTATAGGTGTTGGCAGTTTTATGGCTTTATTTGATAGGTGAAGTAGAGGGAAATGAGGGGAAGGAGAGATGGGTTACAGCATGCAACAGAGGTTCTGAGCTCAACAGGAACCACTGGAGGACATTGTGATTATCAGTTAATCTTTAAAGTCGTTAATTGAGCTAGATTGCCAAACATTTTCTGGTGTATCTCAGCAGATGTGAAGATTTCATGTTTTTCTCTGTCTTACAATAACAGACTCTGGATTTTTGGAGTTTTGGTTGGACAAAAAAATGCATGTGAATCAGTCACCAAAGGCTTAAGAACTTCAACTTTTTCTTGTTTTGTTTTTACATTTTCTAAACTAAAGAACTGTTGTCAGAAATATCGCTTTTTCATTACATATCAATTAAAAATAACTGAAACAGTTTCAATTCTCATTTTCATTGGTATTCTTACAGCAGCTGCACTTTCTGACTTTCTCTCATTCTTAATGTTTTCTACATTCATGCTGCTGTTCTTTACTTCTGACCAAGAAAAGAAGTCATCGTTGTCATGTTATAGGTTTGTGATATATATTTTTAAATAAAATAAATAAATTGAGTGTCCTCGAAGTTCATTTTTCCCATAGCATTGAAAATGATATTGAATATTGGTATATTTTCAAGGTGTTCTATCAAAGTTAGAAATTCCAGCACAGTGACAAAACTAAAGAATTAGGTGATAAATCAATAATTAACTGATACATTACTTTTGAAAAGACATTTTAAACAGGAATTCCACAACAACCTACTATTATCTGTATCGATCAATAACTGTGTGTGTGTGTGTGTGTGTGTGTGTGTGGTCCTTGCTCTGCTTTTCTAAGCTCATCCCAAGTTTGTGTTGCGATGAACACACTGACGGTCGTGCACACAAACACACATACAGTCACATTAGTCCTCAGCCCAGCTGTGAGTGACTTCTGCCGAGAGGCAATTCCACTGTAATAAAATCTATAGGGTGGGTGGGAGGTGTGGGGGGGTTTAATCCTCACCACCCCACTCACCCACCACCTCCACCGCCCTCTCCCACTCCTCGCTGTGCTTCTCTCTCTCCCTTTCTCTCCTCTCGTCCCTCTTCTCCTCAACTGACTGGCAATGATAAATGAGTCAATTATGTGTGTGTGTGCACGCGGCGCTGGAGAAAGGGAGCGGATGGGGCCGTTATTACCTGTTGCGGCTGGGGGTAATGTTGCGGTATTAATCATATTCTAATTTTCCTCCGCCAAACGACCCCCCCACCACCACAACCACTACCACCACCTCCCTCCATCCACCTCCAATGTCCCACCTCACCACACCACCACACCGCTAACCCCCCCATCAATCTATCTGCCGCCTGCAAACAAGTCGGCGTAAACTGCCGAGGGCCCGAAATATACTACCTCTCTGGGGAGGGAGGGGAGGGGGAGTCAGAAGAGATGGAGAGAGAGTTGTAGAGCTAACAAGGGAGGGTTGGTGTGCTTGGACCTGATACATAAACACATTTACAAATGGAAGTGTGTGTGTGTGTGTGTGTGTGTGTGTGTGTGTGTGTGTGTGTGTGTGCGTGCGCGTGCGCGTGCGCGTGCGTGTGCGTGTGTTTGCACATCCAGTCATTGGCATTACACAGTTTTAGAGGACACCAGGGACAGGTTTGGTTGAGACAGACAGAAATATGGGACACATGGAAGAGGTGTTTGGCTGCTGTGTGTGTGTGTGTGTGTGTGTGTGTGTGTGTGTGTGTGTGTGTGTGTGTGTGTGTGTGTGTGTGTGTGTGTGTGTGTGTGTGTGTGTGTGTGTGTGTGTGTGTGTGTGTGTGTGTGTAAGAGAGAGAGAGAGAGAGAGAGAGAGAGAGAGAGAGCTACCACGTCAGGTCACGCTGTAGCCGTGGTAACCTGACATGCTCAAAGACTGAGCAACAGACACAGGTCATGTCCTGAACGGAAGAAGAAAGAAGTGATTGTTAAAGCAGAAAAAGGCAGATTTATTACACATCCAGACAGAACTGGCACTTTTGACCCACTTAAGGCAGAAGCTTCGACTCTGGTGAAAACTTGGCAGAGTGTGCTGTCGAAGGTGAAAGAAGGGGGAACGGTCAGACAGACAGAGAGACAGACAGACGGACTGGCTGGTAATTGGGGAAGCAACAAAATGAGGATGAGTGGAGGGCACATGGATAGATTGAAAATTGTCCAGAGAGAGAGAGAGGAAGAGAGAGACACCTTGGATGTGCCTGCCTGCAGTCTTGGCTGGGTTTCAGGCTCCAAGCGTGACTTCGTCTATTTCTGCTCTGCTCTGAGGTGATAATGGGCTGTCAGCACCCCAGTCACCCTGCTCCCTCCTCCCCCACTGAGTGTGAGAGAGGAGAGAGTGAGGTGACGGGAAGAGAGAACGAACGGGGAGTAATTTGTTGTCATGTTGCTAATTGCATTGTGTATTTTTTACATGGGATATGATACAAATCAAACTCACCATCTTTATTTTTTTCTCACTCTTCTCTCTTTTTGCAGTTTGAAACTGGAATGTGAAAAGCTGGCCACAGAGAAGACGGAGATCCAGAGGCACTATGTTATGGTGAGACACACACACACACACACACAAACACACACAAACACACACAGGCCATGTCTCTCCACAACAAGTGTAGTGCCAAGTCCACTAAATCCCTTTCATCTGCTAACAGCTGCCAAACAACACCCACCAAAAACCACACGCAAGACCACACACACACATATTATAGGACTGCAGAATAAACAGCACTTACATGGGCGTGCAATCCTGTGCTTGTGTTTGCACGTGTGTCTTCTGAGATCTGTACTCCTGGGCTGTACTGCTGATGTAAAGCTGTATGGTTGGTGCAGCGTTTGTGTTACATTTTTGCTGGTTTATGTTATCATCAAAAAGGTAAACTTTGGAGTTTTTCACTTCCAGCAGATGTCCAAAAGTGTAGCGGTTTAAGATCCTCAAATGTGGTTTGTTAAAGTTAATAACTTTGAGCTTTATGCCTTGTTTGTTTGTTTGCAATTAATTCCTGCTAATCTCTGAGATTTCGAATGCATTTGTGAAATTCCTCCTTTTGTTTAGTTTTTTGGTCTGGAATTTGCCTCGAGTAGGTTAAAAAAAAACAAAAACTTTTGCACACGATTTTGGACTATGTTCTGTATCACAAAAAGTTAGCATAAAAACAAATTAGCTAACATGAATGCAAAACAGCTCTGGATTTTTTTCTAAGAGTAAGCTGACATTGGTAGCATGCTAGCTGTATATCATACAGAGTACATGCATAGTGGGTACTATGTGTTTTTTTACAAAATGTGTCACAACACTGGCTACAAAACTGACTGCCAACTTCCTCACTTATTTTTTCACCATACATTATTGGTCTGTACTGCCCCATGCACATATTCTACAAGACTGGACGGCAAAAACCACTCAGTATTACCTTTTTTGCCATTTCAGTGGTGGCTTTTTTAAAAAAATCTATCCTTAAAGAGATGCATCTCCTTGCATTGAACACTAGAGGCGTACTCCATATACTATACGGAAATAAGGATGTAAAATAAAACTCATTCGCAATGAGGCGTGAGACTGTTGGTTGTATAAAACAAGACATTTGAGTTTGTCATTTCAGCTTCAGAGAAAGTGTAATTTTTCATTATTTTATGCCATTCTAAAGATCAAATGATTAACAGGTTATTTAAAACATTAACTGACTAACTGATAGTGAGAATTAACATTGCAGCCCTGTACTCTACCCAGTAAGCTATGCAGACTTGTAGTTGTTTCAGTGTCGTGTCGCTGGTTGTCAGTCATTCCCTCCCACACTGCTCTTTTAGAGGTTAGTGTGATACTACTATGCATTCTCTGACATTGCTGCTTAATTTGCCCATTCATTGTAGATATTCCTCTAAAGTTTGAAGCTTTTGCATCTCATGATGGACAGACGAAGTTATAGAGGTAAAGTGTGACTATTATTTGAATCTCAGAAACAAGGCAGAGACACTTCTTAAAATCTTTTACAGAAACATTCAATTTATAGGCCTACTATTGCAGGAATGTTTTTTGTGTGTGTGTAAACATAACATTGAAACTAATCAGTGTGGGAAAAACTATGTATGCACACTGTAAGCTGCTGTTCTAGGCTCTTGTAAGAAGTTTCATTTGTTGTAATGGAAAAGCCGATACTTCAGAAAGCTAACTTTCTGTCCAACAGAAAACAGGCAAACCAAAGATTCACCAGCTTTTGAAATAATGATAAATCAGACTTAAATAGCAGTTTTTTGTGTCCTCAAAGACGCTTTAAATAGGGAAATATTAGGACTGGGTAAAAAAATCGATTCATCAATGTTTTTTTTTCCAATTTAATATCGATTCATAAATTCCTGAAATCGATTATTTCCGTTGTAATCACGCCCCGCTCCCGTTGGGGCAGTGTGAGTGCCGTTGGAGTGTGATTGACGTTGTGCAGAGGCCCCGCTTGACCCCCCAAACAACGTCTGTTGTTTATTCATTAAAATGGTGATAGTGGCACGAGGTACCAGCATGTTAAAATCAGCGCCCACAACATTAAAAGCCGACGTTTGGGTACACAAAGTCGATAGTAGCTACGTGGTGTGTGAGCCTCATGAGTCAGTGTTAAAACACTGCAACAATATGACGAACCTACGTAACCATTTGAGCCGACACCACGCAAATGTTTTGCAACCGTTGCTAACACTAAAGCTGTGGATCACAAACAATGCAGGTAGACAATTAAGACATAAATGTTTATTACTTTTGTTAAGTCTGGCTCAGGCAAAAATGTGCACTTCTCTGTACTTTCAATTTATTTAATGTTTTAATTTTTAATCAATAAAGAATAATGTAATGGTAAAATAAGTTTTGGTGTCAGTTTGTTCTAAATCAGTACAGATAATGCACGCTTTATTGAACACATATCAGAAGGTATTCCAATGAATTATCTGAATATTTCTGACATCAGAACTGAAGTGATATCAAAGCAACTCGATCAATATTGAATCGAATCGAATCGTGACCCAAAGAATGGAAATTGAATTGAATTGTGAGGTTCTTGACAATACCCAGCCCCAGGAAATATAAGCACATTAAAAAAATTAACAGTCAATAAATTGTCAATAAAATAAAGTGAACGATTAAAACTGAATTGAGCAGACGATGGAATGAGCATTGTCTACCAGGGTTTTGTTTAGCCATATTTGCGTTTTTCAATGGCATGTCCACAACTTTTGGACCTGATTGCTACCTCACCTGCATTCAGATATTGGCCGGTGGCTTCAAGTTGCAGCTCAGGAATGTCATGAACACAGCAAAACATGGAGAAAAAAAAAAGAAAATACACAAGGGTAGATTTTCTGCAGATAAATGCACCATCACACATTTATAGAGGGTCATAAGTGATGATCGAGGGGGATTACTTTTGTATGAGTCTACACATCCAGCAAAGTATACCTTTAATGTGCTTCATCTGCAGTCATACCATTCAGAGGCAGCACTGTGTGAATAACTGTGGCTTTATGATTGTAAAGGAAACATGATCAGCAGATCTTTCTTTCTGGATAAAGAAAAGGCTAAAGCTCTTTGCTTTTCTTTCTTTCTTTCTTTTTTTTTTTTTAATCTGCAAACCTCCAGCCTTGATTTTACCTGTGATCAGAGCCACACACTACCTCAGCTGACTGACTGTAGGCTGCCCAGAACCCGCTCTGCCAAAAAAGAGCTATGTGGCAATCTTGGCACGAAGCGGAGACTTGTGTGGGGGGGGTCGAAGTTTTAGTGATGGGGAAGGGGGGGGTAGCTGGCATCAAGCGCAGGCCAGGTCTCCTTTCCTGGCTGATGATTTGGGTTTGGACGAGTTTGGATGTTGCTAAGCAACAGGCGAAACTTGGCACACCAACTGCCAAGCAGAGCCGCCAGCTGCCAGGAAAGGCGTCTTTTATGGTGGCACACACAGTGCACGAACACACACACTTGCAGGGAAACATGCACACAAAGCACATAGATACACACGCCTACACAGTTGCAGGCTTGTGCTACAAACACACACACCTGCACACACACACATGCGCGTGCTAACTGCCAGGAAAGATGTCTGGAGAGAGAGGACCCCTGCCATCTCCTCTCCCATCCTGCCAGCCTGTTCTGGCTGCCTAGCTGCCAATCTCCTCTCTCCACAACCAGCCACGCTGAAAAGCAAATGTCAGCCTGTCACTTTTCAAGGCATCTGACTTTAAAATGCTCTCCTCTTTCGTCCATCTCTGAAGGTAGAGAGAGAGAGAGAGAAAGAGAGAGAGAGGGAGGGAGAGAGAGAGAGAAACCCTCACCTGTCTCTCTCTGTGGCACTCATCTCCTCCTGCGTTCCTCATAGCTCCTTGTACTTTCGGGTAAAAGCCAGGGTCAAATAGCTCACATTAGACATGATTATTGCAATAGTCTGTCACCTTCCTCCGCCCGGCGACAATTTCCCTGCCTCGCTTCGGGTTTCTGGCTTCCGAAACGCGCCTCAGGGTCATTTTAGCGCCATTGACTTTTAGAGGAGTCAAGGTGAAATTAGTGGCAATGTGCTTTTAGGGACATATGTGCACTTTGGAGTGCACGTGTGAGGGCTGGCATCGTCTGAAGCAAGGAGCAAGAAAAGATTTTGTGAGTAGTTCTGGGCGCACGCTGTTGAATTTGTGTAAAAACAACGACTGAATTGCCAATTTATGTAAATATAACACCACACATAAAATGAGGCAGAAATTAAATGTTTTGAGCCGTCATCCGCTCTTGCCTTGAAGAAAGAATATTTGTGGGTTTTTTTGTTTGTTTGTTTTCTAAGATGTCTTTAGGCAAAAGGACGGCATTATTCATTTTTTAAATTTTCTAACAAATCCCATGAAAAGATCAAACCCCACAATATTTTAGTCTGACTTCTAATACTTCCAAATCCTGAGGACGTTAATGTTTTAAAAACAGGTCACAAATAAGTTTAATTTCTAAAAAAGGCTCAGTAATTTCCTTAAACAGCTGGGCACCACAGATTTTTAGAAAACTTCAATAAAACAGGAGTAAATAGTGTTTTTTGGGGGGGACTTTTTTCACATAGTACATCTTTGGTGTGCCAGTGAGTATTTTAACATGTTTGTGTAGGTGAGATCAACTGCAGGATTAATTTATTGTTGGTTTGAGGCTTTTTGTGGGATTTGTTCCACAAATATAGAATATCACCAGAATTTTTTCCTAGCCTGTTACGTTTTATCATTTGTATCACTTCTGCATTTTATCTTTGTGCAGATGAAATAAAACTAAATAGCGGCATCTATTTTAACTGCTGGGATGCAAATAATTCCAACAGTTAAAGTGGATGAAAAATATCCGTACATTTAACAATTCATGTTGTCTGTGCAATCGTGTATATTTACTAATATTCTTCTCTGTGTTTCAGTATTACGAGATGTCCTACGGCCTTAACATTGAAATGCACAAACAGGTGAGTGAGCTCCAGGTTTCTCTCACGCTCTTTTTGCCTCTCTTTATGTCTCTCTCCCACTCTCTCTACCTCTGCTTCATATTCCTTTATATATTCCATTGTTCTCCTTGAATATTATTGCTCACTATATTTACACGCACAGTAATATTCCAAAATAATTTCAGATATGACATCATTCTGATTTTGACACAGGTCATTTAAACAACATATTTCCTGCATATTCCAAATTCATCCTTATTTAAATACAGCATTTTCCAATGTCGACATGTGGGACATGCCAATTTCTCGTTTTTAGGAGCATTATTTTGACATGTATACAGCATGTTATATGCATCTCCATTGGGGTTTTTAACGCAGTTTGCAAAAAGTGTCATCTTGCCTGTTAGCATTTTCATGGATATGTTGTACACAAACCAACTTGCCAAGAGTTGTAAGGCTTTGTGGTAGAGATGTATGCCTAAAAGAAAAGCCCGTATTTCTAGTTGAATAGAGAAACACACTTACTTTTAAATACTGTGAAAGACTTCAATATCGACAGGTGATTGGATGTGTGAAAAAATGGCGACGCCGACCTATTCAAGATGGTGGTTAAAAGAATTTAAGAGGGAGACTGTTTGCACAGTTCAACAATCAGTGGAAAAGAAGCAAAATGGCACCAGTGGCTCCGGCCATTCTACGTTTTTCCACGTTTTGACATGATAAAGATAGGTGGAAAATGATGTTTTGACTTCTCTCAAACACAGCAAAGGTACATGCAACTCCATAAAACAATATGCCATTAAAACGTACAAATATACAAGATGCAAAAAGGCAGGTAGGAGCGATAAGTAATCTAAACAACATATTGGGGCACATTTATCAGTATGCATTGCTGCATGTAAATGGGAATATTGGTGGAATATTCTTTTTAATTAGTCAAACAGCTTTGCAGTAATATTGTTTTTTAGGAAATAAGAGCAAAAAGGAAAATATTTTGTGCATGTAAACGTAGCGTAGTCACTGCCTCTGCCGCCTTTCTTTCCTTTCTTTTGTCCTCAATCAGCTCAACTCAAAGTAACTAATATTTTTAGGAAAGTGTGTGGGTCTCTCTCTCTCTCTCTCTCTCTCTCTCTCTCTCTGTCTGTCTGTCTCTGTCTCTCTCCCACTGTAATATCAATCCTCTCCCTGATGGACCTATAGAGCACCGTTATGCTGTGGAGGCGTTAATAGGATCCACAAACAGAATTCATTTCTCCACCACAGACAGATGAAAATACTCTGCCCTTCCCCAAGCCTCTCCTCTCAGCTGCCAAAAATCCATGTCTGTTACTGCCTCTGTGCCCCATCCATCCATCCATCCATCCATCCATCCATCCATCCATCCATCCATCCATCCATCCATCCATCCATCCATCCATCCATCCATTCATCCATCCTTTTTTCTCCTTTCCCTTCAGTTGCTGTCTTACTTTGTCTTTTTTAATGCTCCTCTGTCTTAATCTCCATTTCTTCACCATCCCTGTCTCTGTCTCCTTCCTTTCCATTGATTTCTCTTTCTCTCTCTTTATCTCTTTTTTTTTCTTTGCACACCCTCCCTCCACCTCTGTCTCCTCATAGACATACAGTCCATGCTGAATTTCACTTTAAATCAGGTCACTGCCTTCCTGCCGTCTACTCTTTCCTTCTCTCTCTGTTCATTTCACCATCTCAATCGCTTCGCTTTTGTCGTGCCGCCACTCCATCCCCTCACCCCATCCCCCAATCTCGATTTTCCCTCCCCCGCCTTCCTTCTGTTTCTTCCTTCTCTGTCTATTTCTCCTTTCCCTCCCACATCCTTCGTTCACTCGCTGTCATTTCCTCAACCCAATCTGCCCTTTTCCTCCTCCTCTGCCTCCTCTTTTCATTTCCTCTCTCCCATTTTGTCCTCCCCTCTTTATCCTCTTTCTCTCGATTGCTCATGTTCTCTCTGTCCCTCTCTCTTTCTCTCCCTCCCTCTCTCTCCTGAAGATGTCATTTAGTAGTTGGAGTTCTCTAACAAGAAATCATTGTGTCTCCCTTGGGGTGGGGGGTGATGGATTCAGAGGATGGAGGGGTGGAGGGGGGCACACTGCCTGGCTGAAAAATAGAGAGTGGAGGGAGGGAGAGATGCGGGCAAGCAAGAGGAATGAAAGAGAGAGAGAGAGAGCATGAGAGAGGGAGAGGGAGAAAAAGGAGGGGGTGGAAGTTCAGTCCGGCATCAATAAATCACTTAAGAGAGAGAATGGGATGGGGAGTGTGCGCGTGTATTTGTACACACACAAACACATTCTCACGCATGCAAGCGCACACAAACACACACACACACACACACACACACACACACACACACACACACACAGGCAGCGGAGTCTAGCTGTCAACAAGAAAAACAGCCTGCGGCCATAATGATGTTGTCATGATCTCTGCATGCATATCATTACTGGCCCTAACGGCCTTGTTGGGCCTGCCGCTAAACATGTTTGTGTGTTTGTGTGTGTGTGTGTGTGTGTGTGTGTGTGTGTGTGTGTGTTATGGACATCACGTGACAATGCTTGTACACTGATTACTGCACTAATACTGGGAGAGGAGAAATGGAACAAGGGATGGATGGAAAGAGCGATAAATGGAGTGTGATGGAAAGAAGGACAGAAAAAAGGAGAGAGGGATGGAAAGAGAGATGGGGGAGGGAGGGGGGAAGAGTTTGCTGTTGGCTGTGTAGTAGAGCAGATCGAGACAGACACACACCCACAGCAAGAATCACTGACCCCCAGCAGGAACACACACACACACACACACACACACTCAAGCATGCAAAATGCAGAAACACACAGACAACAGACATGCACGCACACATGAGAAACACATGCACACACAAGACACACACACACACACACACACACACACAGAAAAGATGGTGATTCTTGCATCTTTTCCTCTTAACACACACACTCACACACACTCACACACACACACACACACACACACACACACACACACACACATATAAACACTGTGTGGGCTGGCTGAGGCCGCAGCAGATGCTGTCCATGAATATTTTAGCCAAACTCCCTGGCAGAGTTTCCATTTGCATGGACCAAATGTAAGCAGCTGAAATATTTACCACACTGGCCCTGGGAGAAGCAGGCCACAGCCACACCGTGTGTGTGTGTGTGTGTGTGTGTGTGTGTGTGTGTGTGTGTGTGTGTGTGTGTGTGTGTGTGTGTGTGTGTGTGTGTGTGTGTGTGTGTGTGTAACCTTTATGAGTGTGTGTTTTCTTTTTGTTCTGGCTCAGTCTTGGCTTTGCGAATGTTTGTGTGTGCGTTTATTCATCAAAGCAACAGTATCTTTTTTTTTCCTTTCAGACGGAGATTGCCAAGCGGTTGAATGTGATCTGTGCTCAGCTCATCCCATTCCTGTCACAGGAGGTGGGACACACACACACACACACACACACACACACACACACACACACACACACACACACACACACACTGTACTGCATTCAGCCCTCTCTTTCTCCTGTCTGACAGCAGCCCACACAGAAGGCGTGCACATGCATACACACAATAAGTAATAACACACACACACACAGAGCTGCAGATGGACACAACTTCAAAGCACGTTCCTCAATTGCCAAATGGTTGCATGCGTTCACATGATTCCCAGAGTGAGAGAAAAAAAAAATCTGTATTTCAAATATGCTGTTTGTGAGTCTGAATACTTTTTTACACTAATTAGGAAAAGTTACACCTCATTAATATTGATTCAGTCTACAGAGAGAGAAGGAAAAGCTATTGAATTTTAAGTGTTTGAATCCACATGCCCTTACTGACCTCTTGGTTTGTTCCACAGCATCAACAACAGGTGGTCCAGGCCATGGAGCGCGCCAAACAGGTGACCATGGGGGAGCTAAATGCTTCGATAGGGGTACGTGGGCTCCCCCCTCTGCCTCATAGCGTGTGTACCTTATCCTCCCATTTATTTATTTTTCCTCCTTTTTCTTTTATTAAGGCAAACATCAATTTGCCAGTACTAAAGTGTACAGATTTATTTCATAAAGATGGATTACAATTTTTGAAATATGAATAATTGGTTTAAAAAATTATTTGTATTCAAGTGGCCTCACCAGCTACCTGAACAGCATCAACAGTCAAATTATGGGCCCCATCAAATATCCCATGTGATTTTCCAAATATTATAGAGAATTAAAACAAACTTTTACGTAATGTTTCAGTTTAAGTTGTTTGTTTTATTTCCCATCACGCTGATTTGGCTGCAGAGCTTTCCGTCCTAAAGAGCCACTACCTTGACCTCAGCATTTCTCCCCTCGTACACATCGCAGCACTTAGTTCCCTCTCTTTCCTTCCTCCTCTTGATCACTTCCTGTTGAGCCACGTCTTCCATTGCTTGTAAGTCACCCAAATCTCTCTTTCCTTTGCTTTCTCTCTCTTTTTGTTACGTCTTCTATTCTCCCTCTCTACAGCAGCAGCTTCAGGCCCAGCACCTCTCTCAGCATGCCCAGGGTTTGCCAATGGGCCCTCACCCGTCAGGACTGCCCCACCCTGGCCTGGCGCTTGGCGGAGGGTCCGGCCTGCTGGCCCTGTCTGGGGCTCTGGGGGCCCAGCTGGCTGCCAAGGATGAGAGAGCTCACCTAGAGGCAGCAGCAGCTGCTGCCGCCGCTGCAGAGCACCACAGAGGTACAGGAACACTTTAATTTGATGCCTGTTTACTCATTTTCCTTTCAGTTTGTGTTCCTCAAAGCAAAAAGTGTAAAAACTCTAGATGAGTTTAGGCCTGGGACAAGAGTTGGATTGCATTCTTAGAGATGAAAACTGTCTCGCTGAGGAAGGGGTAGAGTAAACACCAAAGCTTGGCTCGATGGATCCTGATGATTGGCTTTGCTTTGGATTTTTGGCAGGACGCAGGAGTGTTGCTGATAATAACACTCCTCAGGGATATTTTTCCACTGAGTCATCAGCTGTAGAGTGATGTAAAGTGATGGCAGATAATGTTGCATTTATGTGTGTGTGTGTGTGTGTGTGTGTGTGTGTGTGTGTATCCTTATCTGCATTTTGCTGTCCTGTGGCCCGGTACCTGGATGTGTTTGCTGCTTCTGCCTGGAATAAACAGACCGTGAAGCAGGACCAGTGAGTACAAATTACTACACAATCACTTCAATCAAGTACACTCTCACTTGTCCGCCCATTTGTTCAGCAGTTTTTGATATTTTAGGCAAATTCAGCGCTGTACATGGGTATCCACTCCACAAAAAGGTTTTTTGTCATTTTCTAAGGCTGTAAAAACTATAGAGAAGCCGAAATAATAACTTGGAAATGTAGATAGAAGACGTATTTTTTAAGCTTTATTTAATGGGTCCTTAGTATTGCATTTCATATGTAAAAAAAATAATAATAATTTCCTTAAAATGGATACTTGGTAACTTTTCTACACAAAGAACTTTTTTCATATTTGCAGCAACTGTCAGCACTTAATGAGACAGATAATCTGTGGAAAAAAATCACATCCCTCTGCTTACTCTATTGCCTTGTTGTGCTTCTAATGTCCTTACCACATGTTCACAAAAACAACCAATCACAGCAGCAATGCAGCTGTCAATCATGTCAATCACTGTTTGTGAACTGCCGTTAACACGGCAGTGATGATCAAAAATATTCAAGATTCTGTTACTGCATTACTTATTTGTTGCCTCAGATGTTTTCAGAAAGATACTTTCATGATGTGTTTAGCTATTAATGAGAATGTTTGTTCGTCCACCATGTTGGAAACAATCATGCCAAGAACTCTCCACTGCCCATTGGCCAGAGCAACTCTTTCATCTCACGGCTAAATCGTACTCTGTTTCTGAAAACATCTGAGGTGAGAAATGAGCAATGCAGTGATTGCATTTCAGAATTAATTAGCACTGTCTAATTTAACAGATAAACCACAGTTCACGAAGAGTGATTGAGGTGATGGACTTGATTGTCAGCTATGTTAGAGACCGCACAGCTCTGATTGTTTGTTTTTGGGGTACTGCAGTCAATTCTGGTGAATGTCTTGAGAGGCGGTAGGAAGAGGATAGACATGGAGAGGAGGGACATGTTCTTTTCCACAGATTGTCTAAGTTGTTTTCTAAGTTACTACAGTAAGCCTTAACCTCACTGGATATTTATTCATTTATTTATTTCATATATTTTATAGTATGCCTGAAGATAAATGTGATATATTGTGCATGTTCCATGCTTTTTTCCACTATAATAATTATGACGTTAGATAGTTCTGTACAAGAAACTTCTTGCAAATTATTAGGAGGGTATTCAAGCGTTAGAGACATGTAAAATAAAGCTCAACCATTTGGGTTTTTTAATGGTATATTTTGCAGGTCACTGATTTTACAAACATGGTTTAATGAGCAATAAGTAAACATGCCTTCTGCCACCCCACTGCATGGACTCTAGTCAACATACTCTTAAGGTTCAGCTTAGTGTTGTCTTTTCTTATTTGCCCGTTTACAGTTTTAAAAGTGTTGTTAGCTGTGGTAAATTGAAAGAACACAGGTTTGCTGTCACTGATGCTGAACCCTGTATGACAAAACTTTAGATCTCAACATTATATCAATACCATTATAAAAATTGTGACAATACTGGTCTAAAAAACTATGCATCAGTGCCAAAACACGCTCAGACCGCTCCACATTCTTTTCTGCTGCCTTAAAAAAAAATTGAAGCATTCTCTTTCTTCCTCTCACTCCTACAGTGAGCGGCCCGATCGATGCGGCCCGATATTCTTTCACATTCATCTCCGCAGCTTATGAGCCTGACATGATTTATGCAGTCCCTCTCACCTCATTATCACCCTCTTCCTCCCTCGCTGCCCTCACCCCTTTTTTTCACTTCTTCCTTCCTCCTTCACCTCTTTGTGCCCCCATGAACACCTCCCACTTTGCTCTTTGCCACAATGTCTTGCTCCCTCTTTTCTCACCCCTCGCTCCCCCTCTGCAGAGCTCTCTGTCCAATGGGGATAAGGGTCGCCCAGCAGACTACCTCAGCAATGGCAAGAAGAGGAAAGCTGATGAGAAGGAGTTCATGACCGACTATGTGAGGCACTTTCATAACGCTCTTAAATGTTTAAGTAACTGAAGGAAAGTTTCGCCCAACTCTGCCGGTGCTCGCCAGATAAGACTTGTGGTGTCTGCACTGTGGACTTTGAAGACCTGCTCTCATTTTAAACCGTAATTGAAATATTCAAACTCCCTGCTGTCATCACTGCATTATTGGTGTTATTGTGGAAAAGCAGATATGTTAAGCTCCGTAAGGGATTATTTTTATTGTGAGATAAATTGGTAGTTATTTTATTAAGCTCAGCATTATCGCTTTGTTCAAGAAGACCTGCAATATTTATAAAAGCAGTGCCTTTGGAGGATTTCACCTCTCAAGTTAAACATCTAAAATTAATTAATTACATTTGCACTGCCCATTGAATTTACTTCCAACAATCTCAGGCAATTAGATGCCAAGATAAGATATTCCATTTTCGTGTTTGCAATGTAACGATTAAAGCTCTCAAGACAAAAAATGTTTTATAAAACTTTTTCAGCTTACACACACACTATAGTCAGTGTATGACTTTGTGTGCTGTATATTTCTACATATAATCTACATACATCACACAGCAGAACAGGAATATCTAATCTTACTTCCTCTCTCCTTCTCTCACAGGGCAGCGATGCAGATAAGAGTGATGATAATTTGGTGGTGGATGAGGTTAGTAGGCGGCCGCCGGCCTCTATTGGCCTCACTTCACCGCTTTCATCTGCATACATCATGTAAACACACCCAGCAGGACCATCTGAATATAACAATAATGATAATAAAACCCCCCGCCTCTGTCTGCCCTTCATACACAACCATAAAGTACATATGCATACACACGCTTGACTGCAGTTCTCGCTACACCTCTGTGTACAATTCAGTATAGATGGCTGTTGAGGTTTTATTAGTTTTATGAATGAGTTCTGACTTAGTGGATAGTGAGGTTGGAAAATTAAAGTTGGCTTCTGATAAAGAGTAAAGTAAAAACACTAATCAACTTTCTTTTTTTTCTCTTTTTCTCAAAATGGCTGTCTTTGTCTTCAAAATGAATGAGATGACAGTAATTGAGACTATACCCAGTTCCCAAAAGCTTTTACTTTGCAGTGTTGGGTGGGTCTCATTCGGAAAACTCCTCTGGTGCCAGGAAGTGATTTCTTTTATGTTTACTGAAAAACAATAGTTGGCACAGCAGTTAAAGGACAGGTTCAGTGTTTTGCAAGTCTGTTTTAAAACAGCCGCCAGTGGCTCACATGAACACTGAACCACATTTTTCTCACTGTAATCACCTGATTTTCTTTGGTTGGACTGCTGAAGCCTGATGTTAACGTCAGATAAACTTTGGAATACGTTATTAAAAGGGCACTCTTACCAGGACGTTTTGTAAGCATTACTTATTTATTTAACTATTCTAACTATGTAACTAACTATTCTATTTATACAACATTGTATATTTAGTATTAAAATTAGCAGATGAGGAAATATTATGAATTTACTGTTTATTTATTAGCAGGCAACACGTGCAACTTATTCTTTCTCAAGAAACAAAACTTAAACCATTAGCAGCCTATGTGTGGTTATTGGGAGCAGTGTAGCACTGAAGAAACAGCTTTTCTGTAAATAAAATAAAAACAAAATTTATAGAAATAAAAATGAGAATCAATACTTAGTTTACACAACATGCCAAGGTAGAATAGAGGTAAGATTTATTCATTTATTTAGTCTTAGTCCTGCATCTAATGTCTCTGTAGGTTTTTGAAATACAATAATAAAAAAATAATTTTAAAAAATCCCTAAAGGGGCTATTTTTGGGGCAAGCATAGTGAGAAAAAATCATATCATTTATCTTTATCTTATGTGCAGAGATGATTACAGCAAGCAAAACCACTTTCAATGTCCAGATATTCATATATTCACCTGACTGTTATTTTAATACTGACTTGAAAGAAATGCAACTATCTCCTATAAAGCCAGAATGGTTAAACAAGCTAAAAAAGAGTTAATGCACGATGGAAAAAAATAAAACAAAAGAAACACTAATGGATTCTTAAAGATCTCTGTCACATTCAATGCTAAAACACCACACTGATTGAATAAATCACCATTTATTCCTAATTCTGCCTGTTTAAGAATGTGTTAAATGTTTTGGATTCAGGACCCATCGTCCCCCCGCAGTGTGCAGTCCTACTCGTCCAGGGAGAACGGCCTGGACAAGATGCCCCCGTCCCGTAAGGAGGGCCCCCCTCAGGCCAGCCCCGCCTCCCTGGCCTCCTCCAGCAGTGCAACCTCCCCGTCTCGTGGCAAAGAGCCCCCGCAGGTAAAACCACACGTGTACGTCTAAGTGGATTACAGACAGACATAAAAAGGAAATATTTGCAAGATGTTCTGTGGTATGACTGTCTCAAGAATGCAGATATCATGTATATGTTTCTGTGCTGTCAGCCCTCACTGTATTCTGCTCAATTTTACTAAATAAATGACCTTTTCTGTCTTGAACACTGTTCTTTTTCCTCTCTGCACTCCCAGAGGGAGAAGTCTAGTACTCCAGGTATGAAGCCAGGAACCCCCATGTCTCAAGAGTCCAACACCCCAGGACCCAGCGGACCTCCACAGTTCAGACCTGTCCCTGGCAAGCCTGGTGTAGACCCCCTCGGTAATAACATCCCATGAGCTTGCTTTAATTCCCCATAGAACAAATCTTTCTGTACTTAATTGTTGAAGGGGATCGTTGGACTTCAGGTTGCCTGAAGTTAGTGTGAAGTGAACCTGTATAAAATCTCACGAGAAATGTCTCCATCCGTTCTTTTAGGGACACAAACTTTCACTGCACACAGCATCAGTTAAAAATATGAATCTGTCTCTGCAGAGATGAGTTTTTCGCCTGTACTGGCTTTGTTACATGTAGTGATTCTATCAGCATTGGGCCGCAGTAGTTGGTATGGGTGTCAGCCAGCTCCTCACCACCCACCACCATCTGGACTTAATAAGCAGCTGTGGGCAAAAAATATTCAGCGCCCCTCACTTTTTAAATGGAAAGATTAGGAGAGGTGATGGACTGTGACTGTGAGCTGCTTCATAATGAGCCTCCATCTATTCCACTGTATCTCTTTTCTCTTTTTTTCCCCTCACATCACCTGTTAGCCCACACACACACACACACACACACACACGCACGCACACACCATTATTCATGCATACGAACATGCTTGTAGACGCAGCTTCATGCACAGGGGATGATGTAGAGGACGTTTATGTGAGCACACACAGAAATTTGCACACACACTTTGGCTGCAGGAAAACACGATGACCAGCAGGGGGCAGTAGTGGTCTAGTGCTGCAGTTTAGGGATGTTGTCTTGCCTTTTGCATGGCAGGCAGCAGCTTGTTCACTGCCTGTCAGTCACAACTGTCTCTCACACTGAGAGGCCCTGCAGAGGGAGTCACCTTAATAAAATGAGGAGCTCATTCTGGTCTTTGCTAAAATGATAAAAGTCTCTAAATGACTGACGTACTTTGTATCAGCTGCTTCAATCAATCATTTTTTCACTTAAATAATTCACAATAAACTGACTCTCTCTTGTCTTCTCTTTCAGCTCTGGGTCTGAGAAACCCTCTAGCAGTGCAGGGAGCGTACCCTCCTGGGGCTTTCGGTCTGCCTCCTCCAGGGGTGAACGGGGACCTGGCCGGGGCGGCAGGTTACGGCGCCGGCCTCCATTTGGTCTCCCCCCAGATGAACGGAGCTGCTGCAGCAGCAGCGGCAGCAGCTGCCGCAGGCTACGGACGGTCCCCTGTGGTGAGCTAGACGCTCAGCAGATAATTTGTCTTTCCAGTGTCACTGTCATATGGAATGCCTCAGCATATAAACCTGTCTCAGAGGGCAAAAAGGGGGATATATATGTGGGAACTAAGGGAGTTTTTTAGAGGTAGAGCAGCTGTGTTGTCATTTATCGCAAAGAATCTATGACCTTGGCTCTAGAAAAGGGTCTTTTCCCTTATATGATCTCATTTTCTTCTGATCTTTCATCTGATACTGTCTAAGTATTACCTGTCTTTATGAGTGAACTCTGTCCACCCCTCTCCATGAACACAGATATCTCTTTAAGGTGTTTTTTTTTTCCCTCACATCAGGATTTCTTTCTCTTCCAGGTGGGCTATGAGTCTCCACACCCGCATATGAGGGTCCCCGGGCTGCCTGCCAGCCTGCAGTCAGCCGCTTCCGGAAAACCGTGAGTTTCCACTGTTTTTCCTGCTATCACTCAAATCATCACCTGTTCACTATTTACTGCACTTAGGTTCTTTCAGTTACAACACCAGAAGAAAAGACAAACAATGAAAGATGCTGAAGGGAAAAAGTGAAGTGGAAAATGTTTTAATAAAAGACTGTTTGACTTGTAAGTCTTTGTTCATCCTCAAAGCATTTGAAAAACGTTTTTTAAACAGTTTTTATCAGCGTTACTTCCATTTTTGGCTCCACTTCACTTTGTTGTTCTGAGTATTTTTCTTGCGTCTGCAGATGAATGACTGATATATATGACATGACGTCAGTGATATTTGCAGAAAAGCTTCAACAGACTTAAGTAGTTAAATACAGAGTTTTTCAGTTCCATCCAACATTATTAGTAAATGTCAGGTATTAGTCACTTCTGTGTTATTCTGTCTGAGAATGCAGAAATCGCAAGTTGAAAGAGATGAGGTAGTTTGAGGGAAAAATGTCTACACAAACTAGTTCTGTAACTTTTTAGCAGTCTCAGATGGTGCTTATCAAAGTATGTGCTATTTTTCTTGTTCGTTGAATAGTTCAACAAAGTCCTCTTTTAGAAACAAAGACCAAATAATAAAATGTTTGCCCTCTCTCATCTCCCTCTACTTGTTCTGAATAAGTGTTTTTTGCTGCAGCCTTTAATCTCTCTGTTATTCATCCATTTTTATTCCCTCTTGTCTCCCTTCTCTTCAGCGCCTACTCATTCCATGTGAGTGCTGACGGCCAGATGCAGCCGGTGCCCTTTCCTCCTGATGCCCTGCTGGGCCCGGGAATCCCTCGCCACGCCCGTCAAATTCACACCCTGAACCACGGAGAGGTGGTGTGTGCCGTCACCATCAGCACCTCGACGCGTCACGTCTATACCGGAGGAAAGGGCTGCGTCAAGGTGTGGGACATCAGTCAGCCTGGAAGCAAGAGCCCCATGGCCCAGCTGGACTGTCTGGTGAGACATGAGGGAGGAGGGGAGACACTTATATGGATGTTTGTAGACTTGTATTTAATGTTTGTTGTGCATCTTGTGTCTTATAATGTTGCCTTACTACTTTTTTTTTCACACATAAAAACACACTTAAGATGATGAATCACATTTGTGCTGTTGTCCTAAAGCCAAATCCTCCAGCATCTTTATTTATTGCTGTGGTTCTGCTGTAGCAGCACGCCAAACTTTGTGTCTTTGTATCCCCTTTTCATCAATTACAGGCGACTGCAACACATATTATTGTGTATAAATGTTTATGTTTGCTGTTTTATTGTGCCTAATCAGAACAGGGATAACTACATCCGCTCCTGCAAGCTGCTCTCAGATGGACGGACTTTGATCGTCGGTGGGGAGGCTAGCACGCTTTCAATCTGGGATCTGGCCACGCCCACTCCACGCATCAAAGCAGAACTAACGTCGTCTGCTCCCGCCTGCTACGCTTTGGCCATCTCCCCTGACAACAAGGTCTGCTTCTCCTGCTGCAGTGATGGCAACATCGTCGTCTGGGACCTTCACAACCAGACGCTGGTCAGGTAAGAGGAGAGGAGAGAAACTGCATCATTTTAACTACTTTTAGTAAATACCATGGAAATGGGAAAATAGACAGACTCTGTTGAAGTTACAAGAAAGGAGAAGAGGAGGGAGTGATGGGAGACGAAGAGAGTCAATGGAGTGGGAAATGAGAAGGCAGAGACGACTGCACAGAGAGACAGAAGAAATTGTGTAATTTCTGAAATTTCACAATCTACACTGTCAATCATAAATGAGAGAGAGAGGGAAAAGCAAACATTGTAGACAGGCGACCAAAGCATAGGGGAGGAATACAGCGCAGAGAAGGTGGACTTAGCACAACCTCAATGTATCTGCGTGCTTTAAGGGAGGAAGATGCTACTTTTTTTCTAAAATTTCCAAGAAATGTGTGACTGTCTTTCTTTAAAGCATCATAGCATGTAACTGTGTTTTTACTTTGTAGTATGCAAATGTAAGGATGTTTTTTTCCACATTCAAAATCAGTTCTCCACTACATCTTTGTGTGTAGGAGAGGGTACTGAAAAGTAGCTTAGCTAAAAATGTTACCAGTGGCACTGGTCCATGTTATATACCTGACCTGGAAAAAAATGTAAGACAATAAGACTTTTAGTGTTTCATTATTTATAGGAAGTATATACACATTTATTTAAAAAAGTTCATACTGTAAAACACCATATAGTTATATGCAGCTACGAAGACATTTTAAATCTTAATTATTCTTCTATATATGTCAACAATTATAACTTCTCCTATGAAGCCATATTTTATATTACTACAGTGGTGTTTTACTCCTCTTATGGGTGTCCCACATTAAGAGTTACAGTTGTTGACAAATATATAAATGAACAAGTGCTCCATCTTCTTACAACATTCAAGTGATTAAACACTCTAATGTGAAATGCTTATATATTGCTTATGAATACATCATAGTGGGATTAATGATAAAGAATACATAATCCATCAGCATTTATAAGTAGCTGCACTTTTTAGAGACTTTTGTGGAATATAAGTAGTATATGAGTAGTAAGGAATGTGACAGTTCAACTTAAGCAAACAGATTGCAGTACTTTGGCCCGATAGCCAAAGAGGTCTACCTGTTCTGTTTTAATGTGAGTGTCTCTTCAATGCAGGCAGTTTCAGGGCCACACAGACGGAGCAAGCTGCATCGACATCTCCAACGACGGCACCAAACTGTGGACGGGAGGGTTGGACAACACAGTCCGCTGCTGGGACCTCCGAGAGGGACGCCAGCTCCAGCAGCACGACTTCACCTCACAGGTACACACTCACACACACACACACACACACACACACACACACACACACAAACACACCTCTGCGAATACAAATTAGCCCCACTGCAGTCCAGACTAATGGGCATTGATGTGCTGACAGGCTGCTGATGATCGTTAATGCTTACCCACTCTCATCTCAGCATTTCTCTCTCCTTTCTTTGATTCCTTTCTTCCCTCTCCAGATCTTCTCTCTGGGCTATTGTCCGACAGGCGAGTGGCTTGCTGTGGGAATGGAGAGCAGTAATGTGGAAGTCCTGCATGTCTCCAAGCCTGACAAGTATCAGCTGCACCTCCATGAGAGCTGCGTTCTCTCCCTTAAGTTTGCCTACTGTGGTACGTACAACCGCACATGGACAAGGGAAGCAGAATAAATCTGCTTCTCTCTTTATTCAGAAACGGTTTCCTCTTTTCACTTCTCCCATTCTTCTTTACAAAAGCAGCGCATCCTTTCAGGCCTCTCCATATCTCAGCTCCCCTGAGACTTTATCTGTTGATGGCTGTGTGTGTTTCCTCCTGTAGGTAAATGGTTTGTGAGCACAGGCAAAGATAACCTCCTGAATGCATGGCGGACACCTTACGGATCCAGCATATTCCAGGTGGGCCATAAAACACTTTGTTTTATGCAAAGCTTTTGGCACACACATTTTATTAGTTTATAAAATGACTATGTAAGATGGTGACATGATGACAAATTTTGATTTGTGGCCGGGAAACCATCCAGTTGTCAAATGCGGTTTATCTTTTCTTTTTTTTTTCCATTTTCCTGCTTTTTCATCTTCCTGTTTAAATATCAGGGGTTTATTCTGGGACACAAATATATCAGTTTTGACTGGAGTAATGTGAATTTCTGTGTCACTGTTTGTACAAAGACATGATTAACTGACTGTTTGTAGCTCATATGGCTTCCTCTCTGTCTCTGTGTTCAGTCTAAGGAGTCTTCGTCAGTTCTCAGCTGTGATATCTCCCCAGATGACCAGTTCATCGTCACCGGCTCCGGGGACAAGAAAGCGACAGTCTACGAAGTCATCTACTGAACTCTGATTGGCTGACAAAAAAAAACAAAAAAACAAATAATCAGGGGGCGGGGCCAAGGCTCTCTCCTGCACCAATGACTGTACAGAGCGTTGGAGGCATGGTAAACAAGAAACACTCAACTTGTACTTTGTTGTTTTGTTTACGTTTGTGAAAGAAATGGAAAAGAGAAGCAAGGGGGCACAAAGTCACATCTCTGGAAAAAACAAACAAACTTTGAACTTTGTTTTAAATGCTCTGAGAACGCTGGTTAGTCTATAGCTGCGCAATTGTGGGATTCCTCCAAAGAACTTTTGCTTTTGTTCATTTTTGTTCCTTTTTTAACAAAATAAAACCTCTGTAGTGAGCAAGAAATTAGCAAAAAACTTATTTTTTTAGCCTTTGAATTTTTCGCCAACAGTTGGACCACATCGAGTGGAAAAAGACAGAGACGTGGGTTTGAGGAAGTGTGGGAAGGATTCAGGGAGGGCTGGGAATTCTTGATGGAAAAATTCGGTCCATGTTCTTTGCTGTGTAAAAAGCCCCAGTCTGGGTCAGCTTGGCCCAGTTTGACCTGGTTCGGTCCAGCTACGTGGCTGCTCCTCGGGGCAGCAGATGCGTGGCAGATGGCAGGATGGTGTGCTGTGAGGTTCCAGCTATTTTTTTTTCTCCTGGCATAGTTTCAGCAGCAACATGATTGTATTATCTCCAGTACATACACAACAGAACAGGGCTTGGATTTTGCTGAAGTTTCCTGAGAGTTTGTCTATCTTACTTTTTACTTGATTATTTTTGCTTTATGAAAGAACAAAGCCTGACATATTGTGGAGATACTGGTGAAAACAGCCTGGATTTGAAAAACTATCAGTTCAAACAGCTCACAAAAAGGTACTCTCCAAGTTTTGGGGACGTGGCCTCTGCTACATCGTCATCTGTAACACTCAACATTAAATGTGTTTTTTTTAATTGTATTTGTCAGGGCACATACAGGCGGACAGGTATTTTCACAGCTGCATCATGAACCTTGCTATATATGGACATGTAAATAAAGTTCTCCAAGGCAAACAAGGATTTCATCTGTGAATTGGACTTGTTTTAAAAAACTGATGGGACAGCAGGGTATCTGTCAAAAAATAGTGCAATTTTTGAGGTCTGCCATGGATCGTTTGTGTTTTTCGTGAGCATCTTCTCACACAGGAAAAACAGATTGCAACATCTCCTTAAAGACCGATGCAGGTGTGATGGTGGAAAAAGTAGAAATGAGGTAGACCTGTTGTGTGTGCTGCACACTGCTGGCTGTCAAAATGTGTTTTCAGCGTCAGAATCTAGTAAGATTCTTGCCAGATTTAACTTGGAGGTTTAAAACTGAAAAAAAAATAATAATAAAAAAAGCATTTGCTGAATATTTGTTTAAACCATTTCAGCCAGAAAAGCATGTGCTCATAGTGAGGTGCCAGATAGCATCTTAGATATATTTAGGTAAAAACAAAGTATGTAAATGATGAGTACACTCTCTGTCTCTGTTCCACTGTGATGGAAACATTTCTCAATACACAACAGCACAAAGCATCTCCTCTAGTCAATGTCGACATCCTCATACGTGTTCGAAACTGTCTCGGGATTCAAATCCACAGCTAAGCAAGCTCCTCTGTGACTGGGGCTCTCAGAAATACTGCAGCCACATACAGTTGGGTATTTGTGCTGATCTGGCATGCAGTGTGGTGAGACAAAAGTGATCTGCAGTACAATAGGCTGAGAAAAGGGTTATCATAGCAATAATATCCAAGAGGACTTTTTCAGTGATTATGTGTGTAGTGGTAATTGTCCTGCCAAGACAAAAGGTTTAACCATGAGAGAAGTAAACCTAAGGAAAATTAAAGTAAAACATTTATCTTCTGTCTAGAGTAAAGGATTACTGGCACACAGGTAGTTATCAAGTCAGATTCATTTTATTGATTTTGGTGCAAAATTTCCACCATTTCTTGGACTCTTAAAATGCTTCTGTTAATACCCATAATTATGGCACAGAGCACTCTCAAGGTTGCAATTGACTTTATAAGTTTCCAACACATGCACAATGGAGTAAAGAATAAATAAGTCTGAACAAAGGAAACAAAAACACAAGTAAGATTGCGTGCCTTATTAGGGCTTTTGCTATATCCTAAAGTTAAGTCATAATAATTAAAAAAATTAAGAAATGCACACACATTTGTTAATAACATTTTGTATAGATTACTCTCTTCTTTAATATATTTTTCAGTGCACACCATGTTGATACAATTAAAATGTCATATTAACATATGCCATGAAAAATATGCCACGCAAAAGTCATCAATAATGTCATATATAAAAAATGTTATTTTTTGAATAACTAGTTATCAAATGCCATAAAAAATGGAAAAATGTTGTGGTTAGGTATGTCATGGAAATTTCATAAAAATGTTATTATAGTATAGTATTTCTAAAAATTATTTAAAAAATTATCAAAACAGTATAGCATGGCATAAAAGTATTTAATAAATTTCAGCATATTATGTAATAAGAATCATAAAAATTTCATAGTGTAGTATGTCATAAAAAGTGTCATGAAGAAATATATGGCATAAGAATAAAGCATTGTCATATGTTTTTAAAATTGTCAAAATTTTCAAAAAAACATGTGTAGTATGCTGTTAAAAAAGATCAAAGATACACCATAGGGTGTCTTGAAAAATGTCATGAAAACCTCATAGTGTAGTATGTAAAAAAAAAAAAAGTCAAAACTCAGATGTGTAAAAAATGTTATGAAACATCATGGCATGCAGTTACAAATACCATAAAAACTTCATAGTATAGTATGTCTTTAAAAATACAACAAAATCATCAAAGTAAAGTAGGCTGTGAAAAACACTATAAAAACCTGATAAAATTACAATTGCCTAAAAACATCATAAGTTAGGTTAAAATATAAAAAAAACGTCAAACCAGAGCATGTTGTTAGAAATAAAAACTTTGTAGTAAAGAATGTGGTTAAGATATTATAAAAACATCATAGTATAGCAAGTGGTTAAAAATGTCCAAAAAACATCATGAAAATGTCATAGTGGAGTAAATCATAAACTGTGATCGTACTTTGCTGTGCAAGAAACATCTCCTAGATACATCCTCAGTGATGTATCCTGGGATCATCGGGTCTTTCGGGTCCCACAACATCACACACCCTCGCCCAGGCAACCGGGGTTCCAGAAGCAACCCACGGATCAGCCCCTTCGAACCAAAGCCACCTTGTTGCTTTCTCTGCGACTTCACTTGCGAATTGAATGGCCCTCTTCTTAGCAGCTCCAGTAATGCCCAATCGAGTGAGGACTCTGCAGAGTGAGCATCCTGCAAAACCTCTGCAGGAGGTTTTCTACGGGCTCATAGAAGGTTCTCCAGCTTCTGTCCCTGCACTGCTCTACCAGTTCCCGGTATTTGGCGCGTTTCCTCTTCTTGGCTTCCTCAATACACTTGGCCTTTGGGCAGCTGCTAAGGAGATGTTCAAACCAGCCTCTTCCGGAGCAAAGCCGGTAGGAAGGAGTCTCGCTCTTCCCCCAGAGATGATGTTTGACCAGTCCTACTTCTCTGCTCACTCGCTCTTCCTCCATGCTTCCCTCAGACCTCCTCCTGGAGTAAATGGTGTCTCTCCTTGCCCTGGGCCCTGCGGACCTGGGTTTTTGAGAAGCAGCCCAAACCTGCTCTTCCTGTTGCCAGGGTGCCCACCAGTGCCTTCTGCCTCAGGCATGACTCTTCCACCTCCGCTGCCTTCACCACCCTCAGTTTCCTTCCTGTCCTCACCTCCATGCCGGCTGATGACACCTTGCTGTCCCTGGAGTCCCTGTACTGTAGTGCTTCTCGTGTGTGAGCCACCATGAACTCTTCAGTGAGGCCACTGATGGGTAGCTGCAGAGTGTTGCCTTTCCCTACAGTGCTGCACTGGTGAGGCTGCATTGAAGGCCCAGCCACTTCCAGAGAAAGCCACTGATCTTCCTCTCAAGGGACTCAACTGTTGTCAATGGGACTGCGCAGACCAGCAAAGGCTCTGTGATGGATGGAATGACAGTTCCTTCGACTTAGAAACAGAATCTGTCAGTCACCCTCCTCTCTTTTAGCACCATGGACCGTGACTTTTTGTGAAATTTGGAAAGACATGGGATACTCTGGATTTATATGATTTTTCGAACTACATACTATTCTATTATGGTTTGGGGATTTTTGGGAAAGACATACAATACTATGACGTTTTTATGATTTCTTTGTAACAGCATACTAAACTGTTTCATTTTAATTCATTTTGGAAAGATGTGTACCATGAATTTTCTTGTGATTTTTAAGTCAAGTCTGTTTTATTTATAAAGCCCATTATCACAAATCAGGTTTGCCTGAGATGGCTTTACAGCATACTACATCCCTTTGACCTCAGACCCTCACATTGACTAAGGAAAAACTCCCCCAGAAAAAAACTGTAATGGGGGGGAGGGGGTAGAAACCTCAGGAAGAGCGAAGGAGGAGGGATCCCTCTTCCAGGACAGACCTGCATCAGATGTCTTAAATAAAAATTAAGTTACAGTACAGGAATACTGTTGGGGCTGGCAGACTTGTTTATATTTATTCTCAGCAGGAGTTTTCGCACATCTGCCACATATGGCTGTCCCTCTGGAGGCGAAGTAGACTTCACAACTTGAGTCCTTATTGAGGAGGTCAAAGCAAGCGTAAAATATGTTCAGCTTGTCCGGCAGAGTGGCCTCACATATGACGGGGGTGCTCCTGCTTTTGTAGCCTGTGACATTTTGAATCGCCTGCCACATATCTACAGTGCTGCCACTGTTGCTGTTTCTCCAGTCTCTGCTGATGCCTCCTCTTACCCAGGATATCCCCCGCTAGCATGTGCGTTATGGCTACTCTGCGGTTTTGCTTTATGCTCCCTCATCCATCACTTCCCACCGGTTTCTGTTTGAGTCCAGCATGGCACAGCACTGCCGGATCAGCGGGAGTGGTGAGACCGAGGAGTTCCCGTGGTACAGAATCATGCGCATTAAATCAGTACAGAAGAAGTAATAACTCCATTCACTCCCATAACTCCCAATTAGTTGTTCCACGCCATTTCCTTTCTATGGTTGTCCCTATATAAAGTGCGTGTGGTGTCAAAAATAGTTGTGTGTTTCTCCACCTCCATAATTTGCTTCTCTTCGTCCATGTTGTCGATAGTGACCTCTGAAAATCTCTGACCTGTTGAACACAGGCCTGGATCCCCTCATTGTGACGTTTTGTTGATGTAGTTAAGTGAAATACGATCAGACATAAACACAGAGTTTTTTATTCTGAAAGTTAACTGGATGTTTTTATGTTGTGTAGCTTTCTGATATTCTGCCTGCGTTGCATTTGGCTGAATTTATGCGAAGTGCTCTGGTGTCCGGCAAAATAGAAGCCTTGTGTGGAGCTGGAATGGAGTCAATCTGCAACGCAGCAGAGCCAGTAGAAATGAACACATAGACTAGAGTGTGATCTATTTGCGTCATCTTCCTGCACACGAATCTGGTGGAAATTAGTGGTTAGCCTCCTCCAGTCTTAGTCATAGCATTGTTTATCATCCAAAATGACGAAAAAACGTCATTGTATATTATGTTGTCGTAACTCGTGTAAAAAATGTCATAGTTTACTATGTCATCCAAAATAATGAAAAAACATCATAGTATAGTATCTCGTCAAAAATCACATTAAAAGGTCAAAGTATTGTTTGTCATCCAAAATGACATGTGACAATGACAATGTCATAGTATAGTATGTCGTCAAAACTCATGAAAAAAAATCATAGTTTACTACATTGTCCTACATCATTAAAAAAAAATTAAAAACTCATAGTATACTATGTAAAACCCGTAGTTATAGCATGTCGGTGCAAGTGTGACTGTTAATTTGAACTCTCTGGGCTTTGCATGTGATTTATGTGATCAGCTTAATGGGAGAGATTGTGTTAAATGCTGAGCTGAAGTCAACAAACAGCATCCTGATGTAGCTGTTCTTATTCTCCAGGTGAGTGAGGACAGAGAGAAGAGCAGTAGATATGGCGTCCTCTGTGGATCTGTTGGTTCTGAAAGTATAATGGTGAGGGTCCAGGTTGGCAGGGATGCTGTCTTTGATGTGCTAGAGAACCAGTTTCTCAAAGCACTTCATCAGGATGGGGGTAAGATCGACAGGGTGGTAGTCATTAAGACTAGATACAGCAGACTTTTTAGGTACAAGGACAATGATGGATGTCTTTAGGCAGGAGGGAACAGTCTCTTGTGAGACAGTTTGTTGTCCAAAATAACGAAAAAACGCCATAGTATGCCACGTCCTCCAAAATCATGTAAAAACATCCTAGCATAGTATGTTGTCAAAAATCATGAAAAAACTTCATGCTATACTATGTTGTATAGTATCAAAATCAATAAAGATCGTAATAGTATATTATGTCATCCAAAATCATGAAAAAAGCAATAGTATAGTATGTTGTCCAAAATCACAAAAAAGTCATAGTGTAGTATTTTTCGCCCAGAACAACAAAAAAAGGTCATAGTATACGGTTATTCACAATCACCTTAAAACATCATAGTATAGTATGTCATCCAAAATCACGAAAAAAACATTATAGTATACTACGCCATCCAAAATTCAGAAAAAAACATTATAGTATGTCATGTCATCCAAAATCAGAAAAAAAACACGATAGTATAGTAGTTTGTCGAACAATAGAGGGCTAACTATACTATGATGTTTTTTTTTTGACAACATAAAATAGAATGACAATTTTTTTGTGATTTTTCAACGACACACTATGACGTGGTCGGATAATTTTTGATGACATACTATACTATGACGTATTTTGATCATTTTCGACCTGTTTTTGTCATTTTTGACAACAAACTATACAATGAGGTTTTTTTTCACTATTTTGGGCGACATTCTATACTATGACTTTTTTGTCCAATTTTGTGAAGTTTTGGACACACTATGACATTTCTGTGTCATTTTGGACGAAATACGAAACCATGACTTATTTGGGCAATTCTCAAGGGAAGACTATTGTATGAAATTTTTGCGCTTATTTGGTCAACATGCTGTACTATGATGTTATTGGACAATTTTATGCAGTTTTGGATGACATCCTGTAGTTTGACACTTTTGTGTCATTTTGAACGACAAACCATGCTATGACACTTTTGGGTCATTTTGGACGACATACTATAATATTACTGTTTTGCACTACTTGGTCGACATACTATCATGATATTTTCGACATGCTATATTATGGTAACTTTGGCCGTTTTTACAACTTTCTACGCTATGGCGTGTTTCAGCATGCTATTTTAGGTCGTTTTCAGCTGTTTTCAGCTGTTTTTGGATTGTGTTAAATTTTGACATTTTTGCCTTACTATAGCCTTGCACTTTGGGTCATTTTGTCAACATGTTAAATTATGGTGTTTTTGGTCGTTTTTGCAACTTTCTGTGCTATGGCGTGTTTAAGCATGCTATTTTAGGTGGCTTTCAACTGTTTTCATCTGTTTTTGGGATGTGTAAAATTTTCACATTGTTGCCTTGCCTTGGTCATTTTGTCGACATGCTAAATTATGGTATTTTTGGCCGTTTTTAAAACTTTCTGTCCTATGCCGTGTTTCAGCATGCTATTTTAGGTGGTTTTCCACTGTTTTCAGCTGTTTTTGGGACGTGTCAAATTTGGACATTTTTACCTTATTATATCCTTGCATTTGCTGTAATTTTTTTAAACTTGCGATATTATGATTTGTTCGGCCGTTTTTGAGACTCTATGTCTTATTGCTTGTTTTGGCACGCTATTTTATGTGGTTTTCAACTGTTTTCAGCTGTTTTTGGGACGTGTCAAATTTGGACATTTTTGCCTTACTATAGCCTTGCTTTTTGGGTCAATTTTTCGACATGCCTTTTTATGGTGTTTTGAGCCGTTTTTGCAACTTTCTATGCTATGGCGTGTTTCGGCACGCTATTTTAGGTGTTTTTCAACTGTTTTCAGCTGTTTTTGGGACGTGTCAAATTTGGACATTTTTGCCTTACTATAGCCTTGCTTTTTGGGTCAATTTTTCGACATGCCATTTTATGGTGTTTTAATGCGTTTGCAACTTTGTATGCTATGGCGTGTTTCGGCACGCTATTTTAGGTGGTTTTCAACTGTTTTCAGCTGTTTTTGGGACGTGTCAAATTTTGACATTTTTGCCTTACTATAGCCTTGCTTTTTGGGTCAATTTTTCGACATGCCATTTTATGGTGTTTTGGGCCGTTTTTGCAACTTTGTATGCTATGGCGTGTTTCGGCACGCTATTTTAGGTGGTTTTCAACTGTTTTCAGCTGTTTTTGGGACGTGTCAAATTTGGACATTTTTGCCTTACTATAGCCTTGCTTTTTGGGTCAGTTTTTCGACATGCCATTTTATGGTGTTTTGGGCCATTTTTGCAACTTTTTATGCTGTGGCGTGTTTCGCACGCTATTTTAGGTGGTTTTCAACTGTTTTCAGCTGTTTTTGGGACGTGTCCAATTTGGACATTTTTGCCTTACTATAGCCTTGCTTTTTGGGTCAATTTTTCGACATGCCATTTTATAATGTTTTGGGCCGTTTTTGCAACTTTCTATGCTATGGCGTGTTTCGGCACGCTATTTTAGGTGTTTTTCAACTGTTTTCAGCTGTTTTTGGGACGTGTCAAATTTTGACATTTTTGCCTTACTATAGCCTTGCTTTTTGGGTCAATTTTTCGACATGCCATTTTATAATGTTTTGGGCCGTTTTTGCAACTTTTTATGCTATGGCGTGTTTCGGCACGCTATTTTAAGTGTTTTTCAACTGTTTTCAGCTGTTTTTGGGACGTGTCAAATTTGGACATTTTTGCCTTACTATAGCCTTGCTTTTTGGGTCAATTTTTCGACATGCCATTTTATGGTGTTTTGAGCTGTTTTTGCAACTTTTTATGCTATGGCGTGTTTCGGCACGCTATTTTAGGTGTTTTTCAACTGTTTTCAGCTGTTTTTGGGACGTGTCAAATTTGGACATTTTTGCCTTACTATAGCCTTGCTTTTTGGGTCAATTTTTCGACATGCCATTTTATGGTGTTTTGGGCGTTTTGCAACTTTGTATGCTATGGCGTGTTTCGGCACGCTATTTTAGGTGTTTTTCAACTGTTTTCAGCTGTTTTTGGGACGTGTCAAATTTGGACATTTTTGCCTTACTATAGCCTTGCTTTTTGGGTCAATTTTTCGACATGCCATTTTATGGTGTTTTGGGCCGTTTTTGCAACTTTGTATGCTATGGCGTGTTTCGGCACGCTATTTTAAGTGTTTTTCAACTGTTTTCAGCTGTTTTTGGGACGTGTCAAATTTGGACATTTTTGCCTTACTATAGCCTTGCTTTTTGGGTCAATTTTTCGACATGCCATTTTATGGTGTTTTGAGCTGTTTTTGCAACTTTTTATGCTATGGCGTGTTTCGGCACGCTATTTTAGGTGTTTTTCAACTGTTTTCAGCTGTTTTTGGGACGTGTCAAATTTGGACATTTTGCCTTACTATAGCCTTGCTTTTTGGGTCAATTTTCAACATGCCATTTTATGGTGTTTTGAGCTGTTTTGCAACTTTTTATGCTATGGCGTGTTTCGCACGCTATTTTAGGTGTTTTTCAACTGTTTTCAGCTGTTTTTGGACGTGTCAAATTTGGACATTTTGCCTTACTATAGCCTTGCTTTTTGGGTCAATTTTTCGACATGCCATTTTATGGTGTTTTGGGCCGTTTTTGCAACTTTGTATGCTATGGCGTGTTTCGGCACGCTATTTTAGGTGGTTTTCAACTGTTTTCAGCTGTTTTTGGGACGTGTCCAATTTGGACATTTTTGCCTTACTATAGCCTTGCTTTTTGGGTCAATTTTTCGACATGCCATTTTATAGTGTTTTGGGCCGTTTTTGCAACTTTTTATGCTATGGCGTGTTTCGGCACGCTATGTTAAGTGTTTTTCAACTGTTTTCAGCTGTTTTTGGGACGTGTCCAATTTGGACATTTTTGCCTTACTATAGCCTTGCTTTTTGGGTCAATTTTTCGACATGCCATTTTATAATGTTTTGGGACGTTTTTGCAACTTTTTATGCTATGGCGTGTTTCGGCACGCTATGTTAAGTGTTTTTCAACTGTTTTCAGCTGTTTTTGGGACGTGTCCAATTTGGACATTTTGCCTTACTATAGCCTTGCTTTTTGGGTCAATTTTTCGACATGCCATTTTATAATGTTTTGGGCCGTTTTGCAACTTTTTATGCTATGGCGTGTTTCGGCACGCTATTTTAGGTGGTTTTCAACTGTTTTCAGCTGTTTTTGGGACGTGTCAAATTTTGACATTTTTGCCTTACTATAGCCTTGCTTTTTGGGTCAATTTTTCGACATGCCATTTTATAGTGTTTTGGGCCGTTTTTGCAACTTTTTATGCTATGGCGTGTTTCGGCACGCTATTTTAAGTGGTTTTCAACTGTTTTCAGCTGTTTTTGGGACGTGTCAAATTTGGACATTTTTGCCTTACTATAGCCTTGCTTTTTGGGTCAATTTTTCGACATGCCATTTTATGGTGTTTTGAGCTGTTTTTGCAACTTTTTATGCTATGGCGTGTTTCGGCACGCTATTTTAGGTGTTTTTCAACTGTTTTCAGCTGTTTTTGGGACGTGTCAAATTTTGACATTTTTGCCTTACTATAGCCTTGCTTTTTGGGTCAATTTTTCGACATGCCATTTTATGGTGTTTTAATGCGTTTTGCAACTTTGTATGCTATGGCGTGTTTCGCACGCTATTTTAGGTGTTTTTCAACTGTTTTCAGCTGTTTTTGGGACGTGTCAAATTTGGACATTTTGCCTTACTATAGCCTTGCTTTTTGGGTCAATTTTTCGACATGCCATTTTATGGTGTTTTAATGCGTTTTGCAACTTTGTATGCTATGGCGTGTTTCGGCACGCTATTTTAGGTGTTTTTCAACTGTTTTCAGCTGTTTTTGGGACGTGTCAAATTTGGACATTTTTGCCTTACTATAGCCTTGCTTTTTGGGTCAATTTTTCGACATGCCATTTTATGGTGTTTTGGGCCGTTTTTGCAACTTTGTATGCTATGGCGTGTTTTTCGCACGCTATTTTAGGTGTTTTTCAACTGTTTTCAGCTGTTTTTGGGACGTGTCAAATTTTGACATTTTTGCCTTACTATAGCCTTGCTTTTTGGGTCAATTTTTCGACATGCCATTTTATAGTGTTTTGGGCCGTTTTTGCAACTTTTTATGCTATGGCGTGTTTCGGCACGCTATTTTAAGTGGTTTTCAACTGTTTTCAGCTGTTTTTGGGACGTGTCAAATTTGGACATTTTTGCCTTACTATAGCCTTGCTTTTTGGGTCAATTTTTCAACATGCCATTTTATGGTGTTTTGAGCTGTTTTTGCAACTTTTTATGCTATGGCGTGTTTCGGCACGCTATTTTAGGTGTTTTTCAACTGTTTTCAGCTGTTTTTGGGACGTGTCAAATTTGGACATTTTTGCCTTACTATAGCCTTGCTTTTTGGGTCAATTTTTCGACATGCCATTTTATAATGTTTTGGGACGTTTTTGCAACTTTTTATGCTATGGCGTGTTTCGGCACGCTATGTTAAGTCTTTTTCAACTGTTTTCAGCTGTTTTTGGGACGTGTCCAATTTGGACATTTTTGCCTTACTATAGCCTTGCTTTTTGGGTCAATTTTTCGACATGCCATTTTATGGTGTTTTGGGCCGTTTTTGCAACTTTGTATGCTATGGCGTGTTTCGGCACGCTATTTTAGGTGGTTTTCAACTGTTTTCAGCTGTTTTTGGGACGTGTCAAATTTGGACATTTTTGCCTTACTATAGCCTTGCTTTTTGGGTCAATTTTTCGACATGCCATTTTATAGTGTTTTGGGCCGTTTTTGCAACTTTTTATGCTATGGCGTGTTTCGGCACGCTATTTTAAGTGGTTTTCAACTGTTTTCAGCTGTTTTTGGGACGTGTCAAATTTGGACATTTTTGCCTTACTATAGCCTTGCTTTTTGGGTCAATTTTTCGACATGCCATTTTATGGTGTTTTGAGCTGTTTTTGCAACTTTTTATGCTATGGCGTGTTTCGGCACGCTATTTTAGGTGTTTTTCAACTGTTTTCAGCTGTTTTTGGGACGTGTCAAATTTTGACATTTTTGCCTTACTATAGCCTTGCTTTTTGGGTCAATTTTTCGACATGCCATTTTATGGTGTTTTGGGCCGTTTTTGCAACTTTGTATGCTATGGCGTGTTTCGGCACGCTATTTTAGGTGTTTTTCAACTGTTTTCAGCTGTTTTTGGGACGTGTCAAATTTGGACATTTTTGCCTTACTATAGCCTTGCTTTTTGGGTCAATTTTTCGACATGCCATTTTATGGTGTTTTGGGCCGTTTTTGCAACTTTGTATGCTATGGCGTGTTTCGGCACGCTATTTTAGGTGTTTTTCAACTGTTTTCAGCTGTTTTTGGGACGTGTCAAATTTTGACATTTTTGCCTTACTATAGCCTTGCTTTTTGGGTCAATTTTTCGACATGCCATTTTATAGTGTTTTGGGCCGTTTTTGCAACTTTTTATGCTATGGCGTGTTTCGGCACGCTATTTTAAGTGGTTTTCAACTGTTTTCAGCTGTTTTTGGGACGTGTCAAATTTGGACATTTTTGCCTTACTATAGCCTTGCTTTTTGGGTCAATTTTTCGACATGCCATTTTATGGTGTTTTGGGCCGTTTTTGCAACTTTGTATGCTATGGCGTGTTTCGGCACGCTATTTTAGGTGTTTTTCAACTGTTTTCAGCTGTTTTTGGGACGTGTCAAATTTGGACATTTTTGCCTTACTATAGCCTTGCTTTTTGGGTCAATTTTTCGACATGCCATTTTATAATGTTTTGGGATGTTTTTGCAACTTTTTATGCTATGGCGTGTTTCGGCACGCTATTTTAAGTGGTTTTCAACTGTTTTCAGCTGTTTTTGGGACGTGTCCAATTTGGACATTTTTGCCTTGCTTTTTGGGTCAATTTTTCGACATGCCTTTTTATGGTGTTTTGTGCCGTTTTTGCAACTTTGTATGCTCTGGTGTGTTTCGCACGCTATTTTAGGTGTTTTTCAACTGTTTTCAGCTGTTTTTGGGACGTGTCAAATTTGGACATTTTGCCTTACTATAGCCTTGCTTTTTGGGTTAATTTTTCGACATGCCATTTTATGGTGTTTTGGGCCGTTTTTGCAACTTTTTATGCTATGGCGTGTTTCGGCACGCTATTTTAAGTGGTTTTCAACTGTTTTCAGCTGTTTTTGGGACGTGTCAAATTTGGACATTTTGCCTTACTATAGCCTTGCTTTTTGGGTCAATTTTTCGACATGCCATTTTATGGTGTTTTGGGCCGTTTTTGCAACTTTGTATGTTATGGCGTGTTTCGGCACGCTATTTTAGGTGTTTTTCAACTGTTTTCAGCTGTTTTTGGGACGTGTCAAATTTGGACATTTTTGCCTTACTATAGCCTTGCTTTTTGGGTCAATTTTTCGACATGCCATTTTATGGTGTTTTAAATGCTTTGCAACTTTTATGCTATGGCGTGTTTCGGCACGCTATTTTAAGTGGTTTTCAACTGTTTTCAGCTGTTTTTGGGACGTGTCAAATTTTGACATTTTTGCCTTACTATAGCCTTGCTTTTTGGGTCAATTTTTTGACATGCCATTTTATGGTGTTTTTGGGCGTTTTGCAACTTTTTATGCTATGGCGTGTTTCGCACGCTATTTTAGGTGGTTTTCAACTGTTTTCAGCTGTTTTTGGGACGTGTCAAATTTTGACATTTTTGCCTTACTATAGCCTTGCTTTTTGGGTCAATTTTTCGACATGCCATTTTATGGTGTGTTGAGCCGTTTTTGCAACTTTGTATGCTATGGCGTGTTTCGCACGCTATTTTAGGTGTTTTTCAACTGTTTTCAGCTGTTTTTGGGACGTGTCAAATTTGGACATTTTGCCTTACTATAGCCTTGCTTTTTGGGTCAATTTTTCGACATGCCATTTTATGGTGTTTTGATGCGTTTTGCAACTTTGTATGCTATGGCGTGTTTCGCACGCTATTTTAGGTGTTTTTCAACTGTTTTCAGCTGTTTTTGGGACGTGTCAAATTTGGACATTTTGCCTTACTATAGCCTTGCTTTTTGGGTCAATTTTTCGACATGCCATTTTATGGTGTTTTTGGGCCGTTTTTGCAACTTTTTATGCTATGGCGTGTTTCGGCACGCTATTTTAAGTGGTTTTCAACTGTTTTCAGCTGTTTTTGGGACGTGTCAAATTTGGACATTTTTGCCTTACTATAGCCTTGCTTTTTGGGTCAATTTTTCAACATGCCATTTTATGGTGTTTTGTGCTGTTTTGCAACTTTTTATGCTATGGCGTGTTTCGGCACGCTATTTTAGGTGTTTTTCAACTGTTTTCAGCTGTTTTTGGGACGTGTCAAATTTTGACATTTTTGCCTTACTATAGCCTTGCTTTTTGGGTCAATTTTTCGACATGCCATTTTATGGTGTTTTTGAGCCGTTTTGCAACTTTGTATGCTATGGCGTGTTTCGCACGCTATTTTAGGTGGTTTTCAACTGTTTTCAGCTGTTTTTGGGACGTGTCAAATTTGGACATTTTGCCTTACTATAGCCTTGCTTTTTGGGTCAATTTTTCGACATGCCATTTTATGGTGTTTTGGGCCGTTTTTGCAACTTTGTATGCTATGGCGTGTTTCGGCACGCTATTTTAGGTGTTTTTCAACTGTTTTCAGCTGTTTTTGGGACGTGTCCAATTTGGACATTTTTGCCTTACTATAGCCTTGCTTTTTGGGTCAATTTTTCGACATGCCATTTTATGGTGTTTTGGGCCGTTTTTGCAACTTTGTATGCTATGGCGTGTTTCGGCACGCTATTTTAGGTGGTTTTCAACTGTTTTCAGCTGTTTTTGGGACGTGTCAAATTTTGACATTTTTGCCTTACTATAGTCTAGCTTTTTGGGTCAATTTTTCGACATGCCATTTTATTGTGTTTTGGGCCGTTTTTGCAACTTTTTATGCTATGGCGTGTTTCGGCACGCTATTTTAAGTGGTTTTCAACTGTTTTCAGCTGTTTTTGGGACGTGTCAAATTTTGACATTTTTGCCTTACTATAGCCTTGCTTTTTGGGTCAATTTTTCGACATGCCATTTTATGGTGTTTTGAGCCGTTTTGCAACTTTTTATGCTATGGCGTGTTTCGGCACGCTATGTTAAGTCTTTTTCAACTGTTTTCAGCTGTTTTTGGGACGTGTCAAATTTGGACATTTTTGCCTTACTATAGCCTTGCTTTTTGGGTCAATTTTTCGACATGCCATTTTATGGTGTTTTGGGCCGTTTTTGCAACTTTTTATGCTATGGCGTGTTTCGGCACGCTATTTTAAGTGGTTTTCAACTGTTTTCAGCTGTTTTTGGGACGTGTCAAATTTGGACATTTTTGCCTTACTATAGCCTTGCTTTTTGGGTCAATTTTTCGACATGCCATTTTATGGTGTTTTGGGCCGTTTTTGCAACTTTGTATGCTATGGCGTGTTTCGGCACGCTATTTTAGGTGTTTTTCAACTGTTTTCAGCTGTTTTTGGGCGTGTCAAATTTGGACATTTTGCCTTACTATAGCCTTGCTTTTTGGGTCAATTTTTCGACATGCCATTTTATGGTGTTTTGGGCCGTTTTTGCAACTTTGTATGCTATGGCGTGTTTCGGCACGCTATTTTAAGTGGTTTTCAACTGTTTTCAGCTGTTTTTGGGACGTGTCAAATTTTGACATTTTTGCCTTACTATAGCCTTGCTTTTTGGGTCAATTTTTCGACATGCCATTTTATGGTGTTTTGGGCCGTTTTTGCAACTTTTTATGCTATGGCGTGTTTCGGCACGCTATTTTAGGTGTTTTTCAACTGTTTTCAGCTGTTTTTGGGACGTGTCAAATTTGGACATTTTTGCCTTACTATAGCCTTGCTTTTTGGGTCAATTTTTCGACATGCCATTTTATGGTGTTTTGGGCGTTTTGCAACTTTTTATGCTATGGCGTGTTTCGCACGCTATTTTAGGTGGTTTTCAACTGTTTTCAGCTGTTTTTGGGACGTGTCAAATTTGGACATTTTGCCTTACTATAGCCTTGCTTTTTGGGTCAATTTTTCGACATGCCATTTTATGGTGTTTTTTGGGCCGTTTTGCAACTTTGTATGCTATGGCGTGTTTCGCACGCTATTTTAGGTGTTTTTCAACTGTTTTCAGCTGTTTTTGGACGTGCCAAATTTTGACATTTTTGCCTTACTATAGCCTTGCTTTTTGGGTCAATTTTTCGACATGCCATTTTATGGTGTTTTGGGCCGTTTTTGCAACTTTGTATGCTATGGCGTGTTTCGGCACGCTATTTTAGGTGGTTTTCAACTGTTTTCAGCTGTTTTTGGGACGTGTCAAATTTGGACATTTTTGCCTTACTATAGCCTTGCTTTTTGGGTCAATTTTTCGACATGCCATTTTATGGTGTTTTGGGCCGTTTTTGCAACTTTTTATGCTATGGCGTGTTTCGGCACGCTATTTTAGGTGTTTTTCAACTGTTTTCAGCTGTTTTTGGGACGTGTCAAATTTGGACATTTTGCCTTACTATAGCCTTGCTTTTTGGGTCAATTTTTCGACATGCCATTTTATGGTGTTTTGGGCCGTTTTGCAACTTTTTATGCTATGGCGTGTTTGACACGCTATTTTAGGTGTTTTTCAACTGTTTTCAGCTGTTTTTGGGACGTGTCAAATTTGGACATTTTGCCTTACTATAGCCTTGCTTTTTGGGTCAATTTTTCGACATGCCATTTTATGGTGTTTTGGGCGTTTTGCAACTTTGTATGCTATGGCGTGTTTCGCACGCTATTTTAGGTGGTTTTCAACTGTTTTCAGCTGTTTTTGGGACGTGTCAAATTTGGACATTTTGCCTTACTATAGCCTTGCTTTTTGGGTCAATTTTTCGACATGCCATTTTATGGTGTTTTGGGCCGTTTTTGCAACTTTGTATGCTATGGCGTGTTTCGGCACGCTATTTTAGGTGGTTTTCAACTGTTTTCAGCTGTTTTTGGGACGTGTCAAATTTGGACATTTTTGCCTTACTATAGCCTTGCTTTTTGGGTCAATTTTTTGACATGCCATTTTATGGTGTTTTGGGCGTTTTGCAACTTTTTATGCTATGGCGTGTTTCGCACGCTATTTTAGGTGTTTTTCAACTGTTTTCAGCTGTTTTTGGGACGTGTCAAATTTGGACATTTTGCCTTACTATAGCCTTGCTTTTTGGGTCAATTTTTGACATGCCATTTTATGGTGTTTTGAGCCGTTTTGCAACTTTTTATGCTATGGCGTGTTTCGCACGCTATTTTAGGTGTTTTCAACTGTTTTCAGCTGTTTTTGGGACGTGTCAAATTTGGACATTTTGCCTTACTATAGCCTTGCTTTTTGGGTCAATTTTTCGACATGCCATTTTATGGTGTTTTGGGCCGTTTTGCAACTTTTTATGCTATGGCGTGTTTCGCACGCTATTTTAGGTGTTTTTCAACTGTTTTCAGCTGTTTTTGGGACGTGTCAAATTTGGACATTTTGCCTTACTATAGCCTTGCTTTTTGGGTCAATTTTTTCGACATGCCATTTTATGGTGTTTTGAGCCGTTTTGCAACTTTGTATGCTATGGCGTGTTTCGCACGCTATTTTAGGTGTTTTCAACTGTTTTCAGCTGTTTTGGGACGTGTCAAATTTGGACATTTTTGCCTTACTATAGCCTTGCTTTTTGGGTCAATTTTTCGACATGCCATTTTATGGTGTTTTGGGCCGTTTTGCAACTTTTTATGCTATGGCGTGTTTCGCACGCTATTTTAGGTGGTTTTCAACTGTTTTCAGCTGTTTTTGGGACGTGTCAAATTTGGACATTTTTGCCTTACTATAGCCTTGCTTTTTGGGTCAATTTTTCGACATGCCATTTTATGGTGTTTTGGGCCGTTTTTGCAACTTTGTATGCTATGGCGTGTTTCGGCACGCTATTTTAGGTGTTTTTCAACTGTTTTCAGCTGTTTTTGGGACGTGTCAAATTTGGACATTTTGCCTTACTATAGCCTTGCTTTTTGGGTCAATTTTTCGACATGCCATTTTATGGTGTTTTGGGCGTTTTGCAACTTTTGTATGCTATGGCGTGTTTCGCACGCTTATTTTAGGTGTTTTCAACTGTTTTCAGCTGTTTTTGGGACGTGTCAAATTTGGACATTTTGCCTTACTATAGCCTTGCTTTTTGGGTCAATTTTTCGACATGCCATTTTATGGTGTTTTGGGCGTTTTGCAACTTTGTATGCTATGGCGTGTTTAAACACGCTATTTTAGGTGGTTTTCAACTGTTTTCAGCTGTTTTTGGGACGTGTCAAATTTGGACATTTTGCCTTACTATAGCCTTGCTTTTTGGGTCAATTTTTCGACATGCCATTTTATGGTGTTTTGGGCCGTTTTTGCAACTTTGTATGCTATGGCGTGTTTCGGCACGCTATTTTAGGTGGTTTTCAACTGTTTTCAGCTGTTTTTGGGACGTGTCAAATTTGGACATTTTTGCCTTACTATAGCCTTGCTTTTTGGGTCAATTTTTCGACATGCCATTTTATGGTGTTTTGAGCCGTTTTGCAACTTTTATGTATGCTATGGCGTGTGTCGGCACGCTATTTTAGGTGTTTTTCAACTGTTTTCAGCTGTTTTTGGGACGTGTCAAATTTGGACATTTTTGCCTTACTATAGCCTTGCTTTTTGGGTGAATTTTTCGACATGCCATTTTATGGTGTTTTGGGCCGTTTTGCAACTTTGTATGCTATGGCGTGTTTCGGCACGCTATTTTAGGTGTTTTTCAACTGTTTTCAGCTGTTTTTGGGACGTGTCAAATTTGGACATTTTGCCTTACTATAGCCTTGCTTTTTGGGTCAATTTTTCGACATGCCATTTTATGGTGTTTTGGGCCGTTTTGCAACTTTTTATGCTATGGCGTGTTTCGCACGCTTATTTTAGGTGTTTTTCAACTGTTTTCAGCTGTTTTTGGGACGTGTCAAATTTTGACATTTTTGCCTTACTATAGCCTTGCTTTTTGGGTCAATTTTTCGACATGCCATTTTATGGTGTTTTGGGCCGTTTTTGCAACTTTTTATGCTATGGCGTGTTTCGGCACGCTATTTTAGGTGTTTTTCAACTGTTTTCAGCTGTTTTTGGGACGTGTCAAATTTGGACATTTTTGCCTTACTATAGCCTTGCTTTTTGGGTCAATTTTTCGACATGCCATTTTATGGTGTTTTGGGCCGTTTTTGCAACTTTGTATGCTATGGCGTGTTTCGGCACGCTATTTTAGGTGTTTTTCAACTGTTTTCAGCTGTTTTTGGGACGTGTCAAATTTTGACATTTTTGCCTTACTATAGCCTTGCTTTTTGGGTCAATTTTTCGACATGCCATTTTATGGTGTTTTAATGCGTTTTGCAACTTTTTATGCTATGGCATGTTTCAGCACGCTATTTTAGGTGTTTTTCAACTGTTTTCAGCTGTTTTTGGGACGTGTCCAATTTGGACATTTTTGCCTTGCTTTTTGGGTCAATTTTTCGACATGCCTTTTTCTGGTGTTTTAATGCTTTTTGCAACTTTTTATGCTATGGCGTGTTTCGGCACGCTATGTTAAGTGTTTTTCAACTGTTTTCAGCTGTTTTTGGGACGTGTCAAATTTGGACATTTTTGCCTTACTATAGCCTTGCTTTTTGGGTCAATTTTTCGACATGCCATTTTATGGTGTTTTGAGCTGTTTTTGCAACTTTTTATGCTATGGCGTGTTTCGCACGCTATTTTAGGTGTTTTCAACTGTTTTCAGCTGTTTTTGGGACTTGTCAAATTTGGACATTTTGCCTTACTATAGCCTTGCTTTTTGGGTCAATTTTTCGACATGCCATTTTATAGTGTTTTGGGCCGTTTTTGCAACTTTGTATGCTATGGCGTGTTTCGGCACGCTATTTTAGGTGGTTTTCAACTGTTTTCAGCTGTTTTTGGGACGTGTCCAATTTGGACATTTTTGCCTTACTATAGCCTTGCTTTTTGGGTCAATTTTTCGACATGCCATTTTATGGTGTTTTGGGCCGTTTTTGCAACTTTTTATGCTATGGCGTGTTTCGGCACGCTATTTTAAGTGGTTTTCAACTGTTTTCAGCTGTTTTTGGGACGTGTCCAATTTTGACATTTTGCCTTACTATAGCCTTGCTTTTTTGGGTCAATTTTTCGACATGCCATTTTATAATGTTTTGGGCCGTTTTTGCAACTTTGTATGCTATGGCGTGTTTCGGCACGCTATTTTAGGTGTTTTTCAACTGTTTTCAGCTGTTTTTGGGACGTGTCAAATTTTGACATTTTTGCCTTACTATAGCCTTGCTTTTTGGGTCAATTTTTCGACATGCCATTTTATAGTGTTTTGGGCTGTTTTGCAACTTTGTATGCTATGGCGTGTTTCGCACGCTATTTTAGGTGTTTTCAACTGTTTTCAGCTGTTTTTGGGACGTGTCAAATTTGGACATTTTTGCCTTACTATAGCCTTGCTTTTTGGGTCAATTTTTCGACATGCCATTTTATGGTGTTTTGGGCGTTTTGCAACTTTGTATGCTATGGCGTGTTTCGGCACGCTATTTTAGGTGTTTTTTAACTGTTTTCAGCTGTTTTTGGGACGTGTCAAATTTGGACATTTTTGCCTTACTATAGCCTTGCTTTTTGGGTCAATTTTTCGACATGCCATTTTATGGTGTTTTGGGCCGTTTTTGCAACTTTGTATGCTATGGCGTGTTTCGGCACGCTATTTTAGGTGTTTTTCAACTTTTTTCATCTGTTTTGGGGATGTGTCAAATTTGGACATTTTTGCCTTACTATAGCCTTGCTTTTTGGGTCAATTTTTCGACATGCCATTTTATGGTGTTTTGAGCTGTTTTGCAACTTTTATGCTATGGCGTGTTTCGGCACGCTATTTTAAGTGGTTTTCAACTGTTTTCAGCTGTTTTTGGGACGTGTCAAATTTGGACATTTTTGCCTTACTATAGCCTTGCTTTTTGGGTCAATTTTTCAACATGCCATTTTATGGTGTTTTTGGGCTTTTTGCAACTTTTTATGCTATGGCGTGTTTCGCACGCTATATTTTAGGTGTTTTTCAACTGTTTTCAGCTGTTTTTGGGACGTGTCAAATTTGGACATTTTGCCTTACTATAGCCTTGCTTTTTGGGTCAATTTTTTCGACATGCCATTTTATGGTGTTTTGGGCCGTGTTTGCAACTTTGTATGCTATGGCGTGTTTCGGCACGCTATTTTAGGTGTTTTTCAACTGTTTTCAGCTGTTTTTGGGACGTGTCAAATTTTGACATTTTTGCCTTACTATAGCCTTGCTTTTTGGGTCAATTTTTCGACATGCCATTTTATAGTGTTTTAATGCGTTTGCAACTTTGTATGCTATGGCGTGTTTGACACGCTATTTTAGGTGTTTTCAACTGTTTTCAGCTGTTTTTGGGACGTGTCAAATTTGGACATTTTGCCTTACTATAGCCTTGCTTTTTGGGTCAATTTTTCGACATGCTATTTTATAGTGTTTTGGGCCGTTTTTGCAACTTTGTATGCTATGGCGTGTTTCGGCACGCTATTTTAGGTGGTTTTCAACTGTTTTCAGCTGTTTTTGGGACGTGTCAAATTTTGACATTTTGCCTTACTATAGCCTTGCTTTTTGGGTCAATTTTTCGACATGCCATTTTATAATGTTTTGGGCCGTTTTGCAACTTTTTATGCTATGGCGTGTTTCGCACGCTATTTTAGGTGTTTTTCAACTGTTTTCAGCTGTTTTTGGGACGTGTCAAATTTGGACATTTTGCCTTACTATAGCCTTGCTTTTTGGGTCAATTTTTCGACATGCCATTTTATGGTGATTTGGGCTGTTTTTGCAACTTTTTATGCTATGGCGTGTTTCGGCACGCTATTTTAAGTGTTTTTCAACTGTTTTCAGCTGTTTTTGGGACGTGTCAAATTTGGACATTTTTGCCTTACTATAGCCTTGCTTTTTGGGTCAATTTTTCGACATGCCATTTTATGGTGTTTTTGGGCCGTTTTTGCAACTTTGTATGCTATGGCGTGTTTCGGCACGCTATTTTAGGTGTTTTTCAACTGTTTTCAGCTGTTTTTGGGACGTGTCAAATTTGGACATTTTTGCCTTACTATAGCCTTGCTTTTTGGGTCAATTTTTCGACATGCCATTTTTTGGTGTTTTGGGCGTTTTGCAACTTTGTATGCTATGGCGTGTTTCGGCACGCTATTTTAGGTGTTTTTTAACTGTTTTCAGCTGTTTTTGGACGTGTCAAATTTGGACATTTTTGCCTTACTATAGCCTTGCTTTATGGGTCAGTTTTTCGTTCTGCCATTTTCTGGTGTTTTAATGCGTTTTGCAACTTTGTATGCTATGGCGTGTTTCGCACGCTATTTTAAGTGGTTTTCAACTGTTTTCAGCTGTTTTTGGGGCGTGTCAAATTTGGACATTTTTGCCTTACTATAGCCTTGCTTTTTGGGTCAATTTTTCGACATGCCATTTTATGGTGTTTTGAGCCGTTTTTGCAACTTTTTATGCTATGGCGTGTTTCGGCACGCTATTTTAGGTGGTTTTCAACTGTTTTCAGCTGTTTTTGGGGACGTGTCAAATTTGGACATTTTTGCCTTACTATAGCCTTGCTTTTTGGGTCAATTTTTCGACATGCCATTTTATGGTGTTTTGGGCCGTTTTTGCAACTTTGTATGCTATGGCGTGTTTCGGCACGCTATTTTAAGTGGTTTTCAACTGTTTTCAGCTGTTTTTGGGACGTGTCAAATTTGGACATTTTTGCCTTACTATAGCCTTGCTTTTTGGGTCAATTTTTCGACATGCCATTTTATGGTGTTTTGGGCCGTTTTTGCAACTTTGTATGCTATGGCGTGTTTCGGCACGCTATTTTAGGTGGTTTTCAACTGTTTTCAGCTGTTTTGGGGACGTGTCAAATTTGGACATTTTTGCCTTACTATAGCCTTGCTTTTTGGGTCAATTTTTCGACATGCCATTTTATGGTGTTTTAATGCGTTTTGCAACTTTTATGCTATGCTATGGCGTGTTTCGCACGCTTATTTTAGGTGTTTTTCAACTGTTTTCAGCTGTTTTTGGGACGTGTCAAATTTTGACATTTTTGCCTTACTATAGCCTTGCTTTTTGGGTCAATTTTTCGACATGCCATTTTATAATGTTTTGAGCCGTTTTTGCAACTTTTTATGCTATGGCGTGTTTCGGCACGCTATTTTAGGTGTTTTTCAACTGTTTTCAGCTGTTTTTGGGACGTGTCAAATTTGGACATTTTTGCCTTACTATAGCCTTGCTTTTTGGGTCAATTTTTCGACATGCCATTTTATGGTGTTTTGGGCCGTTTTTGCAACTTTGTATGCTATGGCGTGTTTCGGCACGCTATTTTAGGTGTTTTTCAACTGTTTTCAGCTGTTTTTGGGACGTGTCAAATTTGGACATTTTTGCCTTACTATAGCCTTGCTTTTTGGGTCAATTTTTCGACATGCCATTTTATAATGTTTTGGGCGTTTTGCAACTTTGTATGCTATGGCGTGTTTCGCACGCTTATTTTAAGTGTTTTCAACTGTTTTCAGCTGTTTTTGGGACGTGTCAAATTTGGACATTTTGCCTTACTATAGCCTTGCTTTTTGGGTCAATTTTTCGACATGCCATTTTATGGTGTTTTGGGCTTTTTGCAACTTTTTATGCTATGGCGTGTTTCGCACGCTATTTTAAGTGTTTTTCAACTGTTTTCAGCTGTTTTTGGGACGTGTCAAATTTTGACATTTTTGCCTTACTATAGCCTTGCTTTTTGGGTCAATTTTTTGACATGCCATTTTATGGTGTTTTGGGCCGTTTTTGCAACTTTGTATGCTATGGCGTGTTTCGGCACGCTATTTTAGGTGTTTTTCAACTGTTTTCAGCTGTTTTTGGGACGTGTCAAATTTTGACATTTTTGCCTTACTATAGCCTTGCTTTTTGGGTCAATTTTTCGACATGCCATTTTATGGTGTTTTGGGCCGTTTTTGCAACTTTGTATGCTATGGCGTGTTTCGGCACGCTATTTTAGGTGTTTTTCAACTGTTTTCAGCTGTTTTTGGGACGTGTCAAATTTGGACATTTTGCCTTACTATAGCCTTGCTTTTTGGGTCAATTTTTCGACATGCCATTTTATGGTGTTTTGGGCCGTTTTGCAACTTTGTATGCTATATGGCGTGTTTCGGCACGCTATTTTAGGTGTTTTTCAACTGTTTTCAGCTGTTTTTGGGACGTGTCAAATTTGGACATTTTTGCCTTACTATAGCCTTGCTTTTTGGGTCAATTTTTCGGCATGCCATTTTATAGTGTTTTGATGCGTTTTGCATCTTTTTATGCTATGGCGTGTTTCGGCACGCTATTTTAAGTGGTTTTCAACTGTTTTCAGCTGTTTTTGGGACGTGTCAAATTTTGACATTTTTGCCTTACTATAGCCTTGCTTTTTGGGTCAATTTTTCGACATGCCATTTTATAATGTTTTGGGCCGTTTTTGCAACTTTGTATGCTATGGCGTGTTTCGGCACGCTATTTTAGGTGTTTTTCAACTGTTTTCAGCTGTTTTTGGGACGTGTCAAATTTTGACATTTTTGCCTTACTATAGCCTTGCTTTTTGGGTCAATTTTTCGACATGCCATTTTATGGTGTTTTGGGCCGTTTTTGCAACTTTTTATGCTATGGCGTGTTTCGGCACGCTATGTTAAGTGTTTTTCAACTGTTTTCAGCTGTTTTTGGGACGTGTCTAATTTGGACATTTTGCCTTACTATAGCCTTGCTGTTTGGGTCAATTTTTCGACATGCCATTTTATGGTGTTTTGAGCTGTTTTTGCAACTTTTTATGCTATGGCGTGTTTCGGCACGCTATTTTAGGTGTTTTTCAACTGTTTTCAGCTGTTTTTGGGACGTGTCAAATTTGGACATTTTTGCCTTACTATAGCCTTGCTTTTTGGGTCAATTTTTCGACATGCCATTTTATGGTGTTTGGGGCGTTTTGCAACTTTTTATGCTATGGCGTGTTTCGCACGCTATTTTAGGTGTTTTTCAACTGTTTTCAGCTGTTTTTGGGACGTGTCAAATTTGGACATTTTTGCCTTACTATAGCCTTGCTTTTTGGGTCAATTTTTCGACATGCCATTTTATGGTGTTTTGGGCCGTTTTTGCAACTTTGTATGCTATGGCGTGTTTCGGCACGCTATTTTAGGTGTTTTTCAACTGTTTTCAGCTGTTTTTGGGACGTGTCAAATTTGGACATTTTTGCCTTACTATAGCCTTGCTTTTTGGGTCAATTTTTCGACATGCCATTTTATGGTGTTTTGGGCCGTTTTTGCAACTTTGTATGCTATGGCGTGTTTTCGCACGCTATTTTAAGTGTTTTTCAACTGTTTTCAGCTGTTTTTGGGACGTGTCAAATTTGGACATTTTGCCTTACTATAGCCTTGCTTTTTGGGTCAATTTTTCGACATGCCATTTTATGGTGTTTTGAGCTGTTTTGCAACTTTTATGCTATGGCGTGTTTCGCACGCTATTTTAGGTGTTTTTCAACTGTTTTCAGCTGTTTTTGGGACGTGTCAAATTTGGACATTTTTGCCTTACTATAGCCTTGCTTTTTGGGTCAATTTGTCGACATGCCATTTTATGGTGTTTTGGGCTGTTTTGCAACTTTTTATGCTATGGCGTGTTTTTCGCACGCTATTTTAGGTGTTTTTCAACTGTTTTCAGCTGTTTTTGGGACGTGTCAAATTTGGACATTTTTGCCTTACTATAGCCTTGCTTTTTGGGTCAATTTTTCGACATGCCATTTTATGGTGTTTTGAGCTGTTTTTGCAACTTTTTATGCTATGGCGTGTTTCGGCACGCTATTTTAAGTGTTTTTCAACTGTTTTCAGCTGTTTTTGGGACGTGTCAAATTTGGACATTTTTGCCTTACTATAGCCTTGCTTTTTGGGTCAATTTTTCAACATGCCATTTTATGGTGTTTTGGGCGGTTTTGCAACTTTTTATGCTATGGCGTGTTTCGCACGCTATTTTAGGTGTTTTTCAACTGTTTTCAGCTGTTTTTGGGACGTGTCCAATTTGGACATTTTTGCCTTACTATAGCCTTGCTTTTTGGGTCAATTTTTCGACATGCCATTTTATAATGTTTTGGGCCGTTTTTGCAACTTTTTATGCTATGGCGTGTTTCGGCACGCTATTTTAGGTGTTTTTCAACTGTTTTCAGCTGTTTTTGGGACGTGTCAAATTTGGACATTTTTGCCTTACTATAGCCTTGCTTTTTGGGTCAATTTTTCGACATGCCATTTTATGGTGTTTTGGGCTGTTTTTGCAACTTTTTATGCTATGGCGTGTTTCGGCACGCTATTTTAGGTGTTTTTCAACTGTTTTCAGCTGTTTTTGGGACGTGTCAAATTTGGACATTTTTGCCTTACTATAGCCTTGCTTTTTGGGTCAATTTTTCGACATGCCATTTTATGGTGTTTTAATGCTTTTGCAACTTTGTATGCTATGGCGTGTTTCGCACGCTATTTTAGGTGGTTTTCAACTGTTTTCAGCTGTTTTTGGGACGTGTCAAATTTGGACATTTTTGCCTTACTATAGCCTTGCTTTTTGGGTCAATTTTCGACATGCCATTTTATGGTGTTTTTGGGCGTTTTGCAACTTTTTATGCTATGGCGTGTTTCGGCACGCTATGTTAAGTGTTTTTCAACTGTTTTCAGCTGTTTTTGGGACGTGTCCAATTTTGACATTTTTGCCTTACTATAGCCTTGCTTTTTGGGTCAATTTTTTGACATGCCATTTTATAATGTTTTGGGCCGTTTTTGCAACTTTGTATGCTATGGCGTGTTTCGGCACGCTATTTTAGGTGTTTTTCAACTGTTTTCAGCTGTTTTTGGGACGTGTCAAATTTGGACATTTTTGCCTTACTATAGCCTTGCTTTTTGGGTCAACTTTTCGACATGCCATTTTATGGTGTTTTTGGGCCGTTTTGCAACTTTGTATGCTATGGCGTGTTTCGCACGCTATTTTAGGTGTTTTCAACTGTTTTCAGCTGTTTTTGGGACGTGTCAAATTTGGACATTTTTGCCTTACTATAGCCTTGCTTTTTGGGTCAATTTTTCGACATGCCATTTTATGGTGTTTTAATGCTTTTTGCAACTTTTATGCTATGGCGTGTTTCGCACGCTATTTTAAGTGGTTTTCAACTGTTTTCAGCTGTTTTTGGGACGTGTCAAATTTGGACATTTTGCCTTACTATAGCCTTGCTTTTTGGGTCAATTTTTCGACATGCCATTTTATGGTGTTTTGGGCCGTTTTTGCAACTTTTTATGCTATGGCGTGTTTCGGCACGCTATGTTAAGTGTTTTTCAACTGTTTTCAGCTGTTTTTGGGACGTGTCAAATTTTGACATTTTTGCCTTACTATAGCCTTGCTTTTTGGGTCAATTTTTTGACATGCCATTTTATAATGTTTTGGGCCGTTTTTGCAACTTTGTATGCTATGGCGTGTTTCGGCACGCTATTTTAGGTGTTTTTCAACTGTTTTCAGCTGTTTTTGGGACGTGTCAAATTTTGACATTTTGCCTTACTATAGCCTTGCTTTTTGGGTCAATTTTTCGACATGCCATTTTATGGTGTTTTGGGCCGTTTTGCAACTTTGTATGCTATGGCGTGTTTCGCACGCTATTTTAGGTGTTTTTCAACTGTTTTCAGCTGTTTTTGGGACGTGTCAAATTTGGACATTTTGCCTTACTATAGCCTTGCTTTTTGGGTCAATTTTTCGACATGCCATTTTATAATGTTTTTGGGCCGTTTTGCAACTTTGTATGCTATGGCGTGTTTCGCACGCTATTTTAGGTGTTTTTCAACTGTTTTCAGCTGTTTTTGGGACGTGTCAAATGTGTACATTTTTGCCTTACTATAGCCTTGCTTTTTGGGTCAATTTTTCGACATGCCATTTTATGGTGTTTTGGGCCGTTTTTGCAACTTTTTATGCTATGGCGTGTTTCGGCACGCTATGTTAAGGTGTTTTCAACTGTTTTCAGCTGTTTTTGGGACGTGTCAAATTTTGACATTTTTGCCTTACTATAGCCTTGCTTTTTGGGTCAATTTTTCGACATGCCATTTTATCATGTTTTGGGCCGTTTTGCAACTTTTTATGCTATGGCGTGTTTCGGCACTCTATTTTAGGTGTTTTCAACTGTTTTCAGCTGTTTTTGGGACGATGTCAAATTTTGACATTTTGCCTTACTATAGCCTTGCTTTTTGGGTCAATTTTTCGACATGCCATTTTATGGTGTTTTGGGGCTTTTTGCAACTTTGTATGCTATGGCGTGTTTCGCACGCTATTTTAAGTGTTTTTCAACTGTTTTCAGCTGTTTTTGGGACGTGTCAAATTTGGACATTTTTGCCTTACTATAGCCTTGCTTTTTGGGTCAATTTTTCGACATGCCATTTTATGTGTTTTGGGCGGTTTTGCAACTTTTTTATGCTTTGGCGTGTTTCGGCACGCTATTTTAGGTGTTTTTCAACTGTTTTCAGCTGTTTTTGGGACGTGTCAAATTTGGACATTTTTGCCTTACTATAGCCTTGCTTTTTGGGTCAATTTTTCGACATGCCATTTTATAGTGTTTTGGGCCGATTTTGCAACTTTTTATGCTATGGTGTGTTTCGGCACGCTATTTTAGGTGGTTTTCAACTGTTTTCAGCTGTTTTTGGGACGTGTCAAATTTGGACATTTTTGCCTTACTATAGCCTTGCTTTTTGGGTCAATTTTTCGACATGCCATTTTATGGTGTTTTGGGCTGTTTTTGCAACTTTTTATGCTATGGCGTGTTTCGGCACGCTATTTTAGGTGTTTTTCAACTGTTTTCAGCTGTTTTTGGGACGTGTCAAATTTGGACATTTTGCCTTACTATAGCCTTGCTTTTTGGGTCAATTTTTCGACATGCCATTTTATGGTGTTTTGGGCTTTTTGCAACTTTTGTATGCTATGGCGTGTTTCGCACGCTATTTTAGGTGTTTTCAACTGTTTTCAGCTGTTTTTGGGACGTGTCCAATTTGGACATTTTGCCTTACTATAGCCTTGCTTTTTGGGTCAATTTTTTCGACATGCCATTTTATGGTGTTTTGAGCTGTTTTGCAACTTTTTATGCTATGGCGTGTTTCGCACGCTATTTTAAGTGTTTTTCAACTGTTTTCAGCTGTTTTTGGTACGTGTCAAATTTGGACATTTTTGCCTTACTATAGCCTTGCTTTTTGGGTCAATTTTTCGACATGCCATTTTATGTTTTTTTGGGCGGTTTTTGCAACTTTTTATGCTATGGCGTGTTTCGGCACGCTATTTTAGGTGTTTTTCAACTGTTTTCAGCTGTTTTTGGGACGTGTCCAATTTGGACATTTTTGCCTTACTATAGCCTTGCTTTTTGGGTCAATTTTTCGACATGCCATTTTATAATGTTTTGGGACGTTCTTGCAACTTTTTATGCTATGGCGTGTTTCGCACGCTATTTTAGGTGTTTTTCAACTGTTTTCAGCTGTTTTTGGGACGTGTCAAATTTGGACATTTTGCCTTACTATAGCCTTGCTTTTTGGGTCAATTTTTTCGACATGCCATTTTATGGTGTTTTGGGCGTTTTGCAACTTTGTATGCTATGGCGTGTTTCGGCACGCTATTTTAGGTGTTTTTCAACTGTTTTCAGCTGTTTTTGGGACGTGTTCAATTTGGACATTTTTGCCTTACTATAGCCTTGCTTTTTGGGTCAATTTTTCGACATGCCATTTTATGGTGTTTTGGGCCGTTTTTGCAACTTTGTATGCTATGGCGTGTTTCGGCACGCTATTTTAGGTGGTTTTCAACTGTTTTCAGCTGTTTTTGGGACGTGTCAAATTTGGACATTTTTGCCTTACTATAGCCTTGCTTTTTGGGTCAATTTTTCGACATGCCATTTTATGGTGTTTTGGGCCGTTTTTGCAACTTTTTATGCTATGGCGTGTTTCGGCACGCTATGTTAAGTGTTTTTCAACTGTTTTCAGCTGTTTTTGGGACGTGTCCAATTTGGACATTTTTGCCTTACTATAGCCTTGCTTTTTGGGTCAATTTTTTGACATGCCATTTTATAATGTTTTGGGCCGTTTTTGCAACTTTGTATGCTATGGCGTGTTTCGGCACGCTATGTTAGGTGTTTTTCAACTGTTTTCAGCTGTTTTTGGGGCGTGTCGAATTTGGACATTTTGCCTTACTATAGCCTTGCTTTTTGGGTCAATTTTTCGACATGCCATTTTATGGTGTTTTGGGCCGTTTTTGCAACTTTGTATGTTATGGCGTGTTTCGGCACGCTATTTTAGGTGTTTTTCAACTGTTTTCAGCTGTTTTTGGGACGTGTCCAATTTGGACATTTTTGCCTTACTATAGCCTTGCTTTTTGGGTCAATTTTTCGACATGCCATTTTATGGTGTTTTGGGCCGTTTTTGCAACTTTGTATGCTATGGCGTGTTTTGGCACGCTATTTTAGGTGGTTTTCAACTGTTTTCAGCTGTTTTTGGGACGTGTCCAATTTGGACATTTTTGCCTTACTATAGCCTTGCTTTTTGGGTCAATTTTTCGACATGCCATTTTATGGTGTTTTGGGCCGTTTTTGCAACTTTTTATGCTATGGCGTGTTTCGGCACGCTATGTTAAGTGTTTTTCAACTGTTTTCAGCTGTTTTTGGGACGTGTCAAATTTGGACATTTTTGCCTTACTATAGCCTTGCTTTTTGGGTCAATTTTTTGACATGCCATTTTATAATGTTTTGGGCCGTTTTTGCAACTTTGTATGCTATGGCGTGTTTCGGCACGCTATTTTAGGTGTTTTTCAACTGTTTTCAGCTGTTTTTGGGACGTGTCAAATTTTGACATTTTGCCTTACTATAGCCTTGCTTTTTGGGTCAATTTTTCGACATGCCATTTTATGGTGTTTTAATGCTTTTTGCAACTTTTTATGCTATGGCTTGTTTCAGCACGCTATTTTAGGTGTTTTTCAACTGTTTTCAGCTGTTTTTGGGACGTGTCCAATTTGGACATTTTTGCCTTGCTTTTTGGGTCAATTTTTCGACATGCCTTTTTATGGTGTTTTGAGCCGTTTTTGCAACTTTGTATGCTATGGCGTGTTTCGGCACGCTATTTTAGGTGTTTTTTAACTGTTTTCAGCTGTTTTTGGGACGTGTCAAATTTGGACATTTTTGCCTTACTATAGCCTTGCTTTTTGGGTCAATTTTTCGACATGCCATTTTATGTTTTTTTGGGCGGTTTTTGCAACTTTTTATGCTATGGCGTGTTTCGGCACGCTATTTTAGGTGTTTTTCAACTGTTTTCAGCTGTTTTTGGGATGTGTCCAATTTGGACATTTTTGCCTTACTATAGCCTTGCTTTTTGGGTCAATTTTTCGACATGCCATTTTATAATGTTTTGGGCGTTTTGCAACTTTTTATGCTATGGCGTGTTTCGGCACGCTATATTAGGTGATTTTCAACTGTTTTAAGATGTTGGTGGGACGTGTCAAATTTGGACATTTTGCCTTACTATAGCCTTGCTTTTTGGGTCAATTTTTCGACATGCCATTTTATGGTGTTTTGGGCGTTTTGCAACTTTGTATGCTATGGCGTGTTTCGCACGCTATTTTAGGTGTTTTTCAACTGTTTTCAGCTGTTTTTGGGACGTGTCAAATTTGGACATTGTTGCCTTACTATAGCCTTGCTTTTTGGGTCAATTTTTCGACATGCCATTTTATGGTGTTTTGGGCCGTTTTTGCAACTTTGTATGCTATGGCGTGTTTCGGCACGCTATTTTAGGTGTTTTTCAACTGTTTTCAGCTGTTTTTGGGACGTGTCAAATTTGGACATTTTTGCCTTACTATAGCCTTGCTTTTTGGGTCAATTTTTCGACATGCCATTTTATGGTGTTTTGGGCCGTTTTTGCAACTTTGTATGCTATGGCGTGTTTCGGCACGCTATGTTAAGTGTTTTTCAACTGTTTTCAGCTGTTTTTGGGACGTGTCCAATTTTGACATTTTTGCCTTACTATAGCCTTGCTTTTTGGGTCAATTTTTTGACATGCCATTTTATAATGTTTTGGGCCGTTTTTGCAACTTTGTATGCTATGGCGTGTTTCGGCACGCTGTTTTAGGTGTTTTTAAACTGTTTTCAGCTGTTTTTGGGACGTGTCAAATTTGGACATTTTTGCCTTACTATAGCCTTGCTTTTTGGGTCAATTTTCGACATGCCATTTTATGGTGTTTTGGGCCGTTTTGCAACTTTGTATGTTATGGCGTGTTTCGCACGCTATTTTAGGTGTTTTTCAACTGTTTTCAGCTGTTTTTGGGACGTGTCAAATTTGGACATTTTTGCCTTTACTATAGCCTTGCTTTTTGGGTCAATTTTTCGACATGCCATTTTATGGTGTTTTAATGCTTTTTGCAACTTTGTATGCTATGGCGTGTTTCGGCACGCTATTTTAAGTGGTTTTCAACTGTTTTCAGCTGTTTTTGGGACGTGTCAAATTTGGACATTTTTGCCTTACTATAGCCTTGCTTTTTGGGTCAATTTTTCGACATGCCATTTTATGGTGTTTTGGGCCGTTTTTGCAACTTTTTATGCTATGGCGTGTTTCGGCACGCTATGTTAAGTGTTTTTCAACTGTTTTCAGCTGTTTTTGGGACGTGTCCAATTTTGACATTTTTGCCTTACTATAGCCTTGCTTTTTGGGTCAATTTTTTGACATGCCATTTTATAATGTTTTGGGGCCGTTTTGCAACTTTGTATGCTATGGCGTGTTTCGCACGCTATTTTAGGTGTTTTTCAACTGTTTTCAGCTGTTTTTGGGACGTGTCAAATTTTGACATTTTTGCCTTACTATAGCCTTGCTTTTTGGGTCAATTTTTCGACATGCCATTTTATGGTGTTTTGGGCCGTTTTGCAACTTTGTATGCTATGGCGTGTTTCGCACGCTATTTTAGGTGTTTTTCAACTGTTTTCAGCTGTTTTTGGGACGTGTCCAATTTGGACATTTTTGCCTTACTATAGCCTTGCTTTTTGGGTCAATTTTTCGACATGCCATTTTATAATGTTTTGGGCCGTTTTTGCAACTTTGTATGCTATGGCGTGTTTCGGCACGCTATTTTAGGTGTTTTTCAACTGTTTTCAGCTGTTTTTGGGACGTGTCAAATTTGGACATTTTTGCCTTACTATAGCCTTGCTTTTTGGGTCAATTTTTCGACATGCCATTTTATGGTGTTTTAATGCTTTTTGCAACTTTTTATGCTATGGCGTGTTTCGCACGCTTATTTTAGGTGTTTTTCAACTGTTTTCAGCTGTTTTTGGGACGTGTCCAATTTTGACATTTTTGCCTTACTATAGCCTTGCTTTTTGGGTCAATTTTTCGACATGCCATTTTATAATGTTTTGAGCTGTTTTTGCAACTTTTTATGCTATGGCGTGTTTCGGCACGCTATTTTAGGTGTTTTTCAACTGTTTTCAGCTGTTTTTGGGACGTGTCAAATTTTGACATTTTTGCCTTACTATAGCCTTGCTTTTTGGGTCAATTTTTCGACATGCCATTTTATGGTGTTTTGGGCCGTTTTTGCAACTTTGTATGCTATGGCGTGTTTCGGCACGCTATTTTAAGTGGTTTTCAACTGTTTTCAGCTGTTTTTGGGACGTGTCAAATTTGGACATTTTTGCCTTACTATAGCCTTGCTTTTTGGGTCAATTTTTCGACATGCCATTTTATGTTTTTTTGGGCGGTTTTTGCAACTTTTTATGCTATGGCGTGTTTCGGCACGCTATTTTAGGTGTTTTTCAACTGTTTTCAGCTGTTTTTGGGACGTGTCAAATTTGGACATTTTTGCCTTACTATAGCCTTGCTTTTTGGGTCAATTTTTCGACATGCCATTTTATAGTGTTTGGGGCCGATTTTGCAACTTTTTATGCTATGGTGTGTTTCGGCACGCTATTTTAGGTGGTTTTCAACTGTTTTCAGCTGTTTTTGGGACGTGTCAAATTTGGACATTTTGCCTTACTATAGCCTTGCTTTTTGTGTCAATTTTTCTACATTGCATTTTATGGTGTTTTGGGCCGTTTTTGCAACTTTTTATGCTATGGCGTGTTTCGGCACGCTATTTTAGGTGTTTTTCAACTGTTTTCAGCTGTTTTTGGGACGTGTCCAATTTGGACATTTTTGCCTTACTATAGCCTTGCTTTTTGGGTCAATTTTTCGACATGCCATTTTATAATGTTTTGGGACGTTTTTGCAACTTTTTATGCTATGGCGTGTTTCAGGACGCTATTTTAAGTGTTTTTCAACTGTTTTCAGCTGTTTTTGGGACGTGTCAAATTTGGACATTTTTGCCTTACTATAGCCTTGCTTTTTGGGTCAATTTCTCGACATGCCATTTTATGGTGTTTTAATGTTTTGCAACTTTGTACGCTATGGCGTGTTTCGGCACGCTATTTTAGGTGTTTTTCAACTGTTTTCAGCTGTTTTTGGGACGTGTCAAATTTGGACATTTTTGCCTTACTATAGCCTTGCTTTTTGGGTCAATTTCTCGACATGCCATTTTATGGTGTTTTGGGCCGTTTTTGCAACTTTCTATGCTATGGCGTGTTTCGGCACGCTATTTTAGGTGTTTTTCAACTGTTTTCAGCTGTTTTGGGACGTGTCAAATTTGGACATTTTGCCTTACTATAGCCTTGCTTTTTGGGTCAATTTTTCGACATGCCATTTTATTGTGTTTTGGGCCGTTTTTGCAACTTTTTATGCTATGGCGTGTTTCGGCACGCTATTTTAGGTGTTTTTCAACTGTTTTCAGCTGTTTTTGGGATGTGTCCAATTTGGACATTTTTGCCTTACTATAGCCTTGCTTTTTGGGTCAATTTTTTGACATGCCATTTTATAGTGTTTGGGGTCGATTTTGCAACTTTTTATGCTATGGCGTGTTTCGGCACGCTATTTTAGGTGTTTTTCAACTGTTTTCAGCTGTTTTTGGGACGTGTCCAATTTGGACATTTTTGCCTTACTATAGCCTTGCTTTTTGGGTCAATTTTTCGACATGCCATTTTATGGTGTTTTGGGCCGTTTTTGCAACTTTGTATGCTATGGCGTGTTTCGGCACGCTATTTTAGGGGGTTTTCAACTGTTTTCAGCTGTTTTTGGGACGTGTCAAATTTGGACATTTTTGCCTTACTATAGCCTTGCATTTTGGGTCATATTTTCGACATGCTATATTATGGTGTTCTTGGCCGTTTTTGCAACTTTTTATGCTATGGTGTGTTTCGGCATGCTATTTTAGGTGGTTTTCAACTGTTTTCAGCTGTTTTTGGGACATTTTTGACATTTTTAGCCTTTTCGGTCATATTTTCAACATGCATTGTTATGGCGTTTTTGGTCTTTTTTGCAACATTTTATGCTATGGTGTATCTTGGCAATATCTTTTTGTTTTTAGGTGTTTGCAGCTGTTTTTTGGAGATGTCATATTTTGATATTTTACATCATACTATAGTCTTGCTTTTTCTGTAATTTTTTGGACATGCTATATTATGGTGTTTGGGGCCGTTTTGCAACATTCTTTGTAGGGGCGCGTCTTGGTACGTTTTTTCATGCCATTTTCAGATATTTTTTGGACATGAAATTGTGACATTTTTCGCCATATTATAGTAAGGCATTTTTGGGCGTTTCTTCAAGATGCTGTATTATGGTGTTTTTACAACATTCTATGCTATGGGGTGTCCCGGCATATTATTTCATGCAGTTTTCAGCTGTTGTTTGGACATGTCATATTTTGACATTTTTCGCCATACTATAATATGGCATTTTTGGTCATCTTTTTTTGTCATGCTATATTTTTTCGCTTTTTTTTGTTGTCATGGAATTACATCCTTGGTATGAAAAACATGATATTACCCCTTATGGAGTGTAGTTGAAGTTGAAGTTGAGGGAATTAAATATTCCTCTTTGGGTATTTGGCTTTGTCTCTTAGTATCTAGAAGGAGGGTCACAGCAGACACCTCAAAGGATGAACACAAGTTTGGTTTATTTTTCACACATAGTATTTCTTTTACAGCACATGGGACACGCATCGGGGGGAAGAAGACACAGTGCAGTTTAAAAAAAAAAGTTCCTTGGCTTTTTAAAAGAGAAACTAAACATGGGCTTGTTAAATGAAAAATAAACGTTTTCATACTGTTAGAACAGAGAAAGCACAGGCAGGGGGGGGACATTACTGACAGTTAAAGAAGAGTATCAAATACAATGTCCCAAATATTCACGCTATACCACCAAATGCATAGCCATTATACAGCATCATTCTGAGTAGTATACAAGCTTGTGTATGCCTGTGGCTGACGAGCAGAAAGGGAAAGAGGCAGGCAAAGGCATTAAACTGTACAGATGATGTCTGACTCCTAGCTGGTACAGTAGCCATTGTAGAAGTCCCTATAATTCTGCAATTCCTGCATTAGCACTGCAGCGAGAAACATGACAAATCTTGCTAAAAGTTTATACAATTAAATTAAATTGCATACTGTAATGTAAAATTCATCCCTCTGTATAACTGTGGCTGTGAGACCATTCACTGTATCTACTGGCTAAAATCAGATTTGTCTTGTTCTATTAGCAAAAGTGGAGCATTAGTGCAACAAGCATGCAGTAAAAGAGTGGGACCTCTTCGATGGCTAGATCTGTATCGTCATGTCGCAGCTGACAACTGCTATACACTGACCACAGACTCAACGGAAACATAGTTTAGTTGCACAATAAGGACTGAAAACAGACTACAGTACATTTACTACCACTTCTGAAAATAAGGTGAACAAAACAAAAACAACAAACAGAAGACAGAAAAGAGGGTCTTATTTTCTTTTCATGGTACTGCTGATGTTGTGAGCCCTCTGCTTGTCACACCACCAAGGATAAAAATACAGACTTAAAAAAAAAAAGAAAAAGTAATAAGAACAAAAATATTTGTCCCCGCCTGTGTTTCGCTTGATTTTGTGTCTCCATGTGAGTGTGTCCCTCTCTTTTTTGACCCAAAACGCAGTCATAGGCAACCCCAATACATAAACATATCATTACATAAGACGAGCAATCACTATTCATAAAAAATACTGAAATAAATGAGCAATAAAAGAAAAGCTTGAAATGTGCCTGTTTAGTCTATATGTTGGTGACGCATGTTCGACAGAAAAGAGCTCTGATACACGGTTTGCCTGCCAGCTTGGAATATCATACAAGGAGGACTTAATGAGATTTAAAGGAAAAGTTTAACATTTTTGTGAAATTGGCTCATTTGCTTTCTTGTTTCTTGTCTTTACTGCAAATATAAAGCTGCAGCCAGCAGCCAGATATCCTAGCTTAGCTTAGCATCAAGACTGGAAACGAGGAGAAACAGCTAGCCTGGCTCAGTCCAAAGGGAACAAAACACACCTACCAGCAGATAACGGCATTAAGACCACTGGATAAGGTGTTGGAGGTGGCACCCCATTCTTTTCAAGACTTATGCCAGCCAAGTGGCTAACTTCTAGTTTAGCCCTACTAACTCAAATGGGAAAAAAGTTTTAATTGTGGGGCTCTTCTAGAAATGTATCGAACCAAACTGATCAAATCCTGATGGCGAAACAAGTCATTTTGTGAGGGTTGTAATGCTAAAAAAAGTATCCACTGATTAACAGATGCCTCATTTACAACGCAAGTCAATTGGAAAAAGTCTTTTTGGGCCCAATGTCATTATGTGATGGACCTGGAAGTTGTAACTCCACATCCCACTATATAAACTTGGCTTTAAAGCCAGGCGCCGTCCCTGGGGGCTTGGCTATATCTTGTGTCTTTGAGCCATACTATAACTGAAGTGGAAAAAACTCCTGTTTTACAGGGCAGCTATATGTGTGTGCAATTTATCGGCTGTTAAGCAGTTACCTGGAAACCAGCGGACACTCCAGGAAGTTCCTGCTCTGAAAAAAGAAAAAGTTTTTTTGTGCAGATTAATTAACAAATGGCATATAACATGTTAATTAGCGAGCTTCAGAGGTGCTGCTAGGCAAATTTTGTAACTTTCCAACAGAGCCAGGCTAGCTGTTTTCAGTCTTTACGCAAAGCTAGGTTAGCAGGCTGCTTCGTTTTTAGCTTACAGACAGGAGAATGTTATCAACTGTCTCATTTAAATCTAATCCAAAAAGTGAATAAGCGTGTTTTCCAAAATATATAACTTTTTCCTTTACGGTGTTTAGCATCTCAGTTAATAGCAATCAATGCCTTACCAAACAATATTGAGCCAGAGCACTTTGAACACGAACACATCGGCAGGTAGGCAGAGATGGAGATAATCACTCTGATAAACATGTGATTCTCTTCTGGTTTATAAATGAAAACAGCAACCGGTTGCATAAAATTTGAAAGGATTCGGATTAGTCGCTGCTTAGCTGGCTGCTGATGACAGCGTAATCAGGTGGTGTTAATTTGCCCTCTTGTCTGCCTTACAGTGAAGTTGGCGTGCTGCTACTTCATCTAGCTGACAGTGCCTTTAATGAGAGTGAGTGCAGCGCCCGGTGTCAGGAGAACAATCCAGAGGAATTAGAGGGAACAGCTCGGCTGATGTTCTGTGTTTGTGTCTCTGGGCCCTGGGAGAATCCCATTGACTCCACTGCTCATTAGACGCTGCCTTTGTCAGACCAAAATAAAATAGATATTAAGCAGTGAGACGGGGAGTGCTGCGATGAATGTTTAATTGGGTGCTCTGTGTGTTGTGTGTGTATCTCCTTTCCTTGCATTACCTCAAGGGGGTGGATCCAAGAGTGTGTGTATTCTTTCCCAGTGACGTGCGCCTTGTGTGTGTGTGAGAGCAGGTCTATGTTTCATGTCAGTGTATGTGGATATCTGAAGCGACCCCCTCCATCTCGGAGCGTCATCGTTCCCCAGCTCCTGACACCTCTCGCTGGGGAGAGCGAGCTGCGGCGTCAGCCTCATTAAGGCTTCCACTGTCTGGCTAATGAATCGATTGTGTGGTATCAGTGCTCCTGGCTGGCGCTCCCACAGTGCCGCTCCGCACCTCCTCTGGGGGCCTCCCTTCCACTGAGCTCTTAATCAGGAAACAGCCCTAATTACCCTGCCTCCCTCCTCCTCCTCCTCCTTCTCCCTTCCTCCCTTTCATTTCTCTTCCTTCCGCACTCTCTCTTTCTCTCCTCCTTCTTGTCTTTCCTTCCCGACTTTATCTTTATGCTCCACCGCCCTTTTCCTTTGTCCTTCTTATCTTGCTGCTTCCCTTTCTGCCTCTCTCTCTGCTATCATGCCTCATCCTTGGGCTAAAAGTGGGGGTTGGGGGGGGGCGCGGCGTGTGGGGAGCATTTGGGAGCTTCCACTGTAGCTTATATCACAGGAAAAAGGGAGAGAAGGGGTTGATGCATTCAGGGTGAGGGTCAGGAGGACTCAGAGGACTGAGACGGAGGTGCTTCTGTTGCTGATGTAATGAGGATCAGGAGCGTTGGCGGGGCAACTGCTTGACTCCCCCATCCTCCATTAAAAAGAAAAAAATTTAAAAAAAAGAAAAAAAAAAAGAAACGCCCCCAAATCTCCATCCTGTCTCTTCCCATCTCGTCTCGGCCCTCAGTACACCACCTCGTACACTGTGGCCTTCTTGTCCCCGGAGCCCGTCACTATGTACTTGTCGTCCGGGGAGACGTCACAGCTCAGCACAGACGAGGACTCCTTGGACTGGGAGCAGGCGAGAGACCCGATAGAAAAATAAAAAAAAATAAAAATGCAGGAGAGAGAGATGTGATGATAGATGGATGGAGACAGATGGAGAGAAACAAACACAAAGAGAAAGATGTTGGAAAAGATGTGACTCATCAGCTAATACTCAATCATACAAGACATATTTGCATTTCAAAACAGTCGGCAATTATTTCCAAACAGACAACTCCACAGCTCCAGGATGCTGACTCATTCGTCTGCTTCTATGTGAGACACACTACTCTTTCTCTCTCTCTCTTTCTTTCTTTAGAGAGATGCAGCCTCATTAACTGCAGGTTTTAAGCATCACTAGCAGCACACGTCTGATGATCAGTATGAACTGGCAAAATGCACAATCCTCTTCTTCCCCCTCTTTCCTCTCCTGTGTCGGAAAGCCAGACCTGGGCACCTGGCTTTAGATGATCTAAAGCTCCCTCTAGTCCCCTGCCTCCTCCTCCCCCTTCCACTGCTCCATCATCATTTATCTTCCTTCCTTTCTTCCCAGACTCTCCTCCTCCGCCTCCTCTTCCCTCTCCATCCTCCCAGGCTCCCCTTTTGCTCTGTCCCCCTCTCTCATGTCGACTCCTCCTCCTCCTCTCTAAACTCCTCTCCTTCCCTCCCTCCCCGCTACAAGCAAAGCAGCGCTGTCAATCATCAAGCCACCGGTGAGAGGCCATTTCACACAGGATCCCTCGTACTATACCAACATGGCAGGTGGGGGGAGTTGGGGGGCGTTCAGGAGGGAGGGAAGCAATGACAAGCCGAAAGATGAGTTTGAAAGGGGTTGAAGTCAGAGACAGAGTGGGGAAGAGAGATAAAACAAACAACAAAGGAACAAAGAAGAAAACTTTGTCCACGGATCCAGAGCCCTACGTCCTCTAGCATTACAATGTTTAGCAGTTCTTTAATAGTTAACCCCCCTCTTGATAAAGTTTGGTAAATTGTGTAAACACCAGGGTTGTCAGTCTGTTATGTTGTATTGAAAATAAATATATTAAAATTAGGGCTGTCAAATGACTGATTTTTTAAATCCTGATTAATCACAGAATTTCAAGAGTTAATTGTGATTAAGTCCACATTGACAGGGTGAAGCAGTTCTCACCAGATTGTCTTGATTAGGAATCAAATGACAGCAAAAAACCTGCATGGGACGAGCATAAAGTGGACATGTCTGTAAAAGGGGGAGCTGATTTTCATTCAGAGGTCAAGGGACCTCTGTGAAATGACCATGTTGATTTTCCATCGTCCAAATTTAGGACGATTATTGGAGCGTTATTTGACAAGCAGGAGATGGTACCTCTGGATTCCTCAGGTCTTCTAGTTTCATGCGATATTGGTATCATCACTGTAGCCTTCTAGCCCAGTACAGCCTCTTAAAGACAGGAATGTTGACTGGCGATTATGAACAGACCTTAATCGCATTGCGATTGACGCATTACCACTGACAGCCCCCGATTCAAATATATTCAGTAAAGCATGATTAGGAAGTAACAACGATGTAACATTAATATCTATGCCAATAAAGCTTATTTGATAAGAATGACAGTGAAAAAGAGAGAGGAAGAGGGGGATATGCGGTCGGAGAGAATGTGAACAAGAGAGGAAAGAAAAGGTTATGGGGTAGTGTAAGAAAACAGGATTAAAAAATATGGAAGGGGAGACAGAGAGGACAAGGATAAACCAAAAGACAAGGACAGAGAGAAAAAAGTGAGGGTAGAGGTACAGATTAGGAGAGAGAGATAAAAATGAGTGAGCACATAGAGAGAGAGAGAGAGAGAGAGAGAGAAAGGACAACAACAAACAGAGACAAGCAGAGAGAGAGAGAGAGAGGAAATATGAGTGGAGCAAGGGGGTTAAAGCAAAGGCAAGGAGACAGAAACTGGAAGGGACAGTGATAAACCGGAGAGGAGGGAGCGGAGAGAGAGGGAGCAGCTCTGTATAACACGGTGACAGGAGGGAGCTGTTTGGCAGGAGAAACGCCTGGCATTTGGATAACAAAGCAGATAGCCAGAATTCTCCTTTCAGTCCACGGGGAGAGACAGGAGCCGCCAACCCTGCTGCCCACTGTAGCTTACAGAAATATGACAGCCACACACACATGCACGCGCACACACACACAAAATGCATGTCTTAAATGTACTTTTATCTCCCCCAGCAAGTTTCATTCACACCCAGATCAACTGGCTCAGCTAAAAATATTGCATCCCTGCATATTCATGTTTCAACACTTCCTCAAACGGAGCGAACACGACGGAGTTACTACAGTTGTTCTCTGTGTGTGTGTATGTGTGTGTGTGTGTGTGTGTGTACGCGCGCGTTTGGCAACCTGCACTCTTTGATAAACCTCCGCGAGTCACCATGGATCAACAAACCTGAATTTAAAAAAAAATGTTTATCGTTTGCTTTCTCCCTCTGAACCCCCTCATCTTTTTCTCTCTTTTGCCTCTAGGGTTGTGTGTGTGTGTGTTAGCGCGCAGGAAGCAGAGATAGCTTAAACAACACTATCCTCACTGACTAACAGATGACTCGGCAGCCCCAGATACACGCGAATATATATTTATATATACAAATACGTATATATACACAGAGCATAAACATCCTCAGAGCATTGCACTCGTCTCTCACCTGAAAAATACTGGCTCCATATGGTGTCCTCCATGCATTCAACAGATTGTCTTTTCCTGTGCTCACAAACCACTTTCCTGAAATAACACATGCATACAAGGTACTATAGGTTAGACAAAAGAAAAGGGGTGATACAGGCACAAAATACTGTGCATGACAGAGAGCAGTGACACATGTTTGTCAGTGGCTAAAAATACTGTAAAAAACATTTGGGAAACAATCCAAGTTATCATGTATGTGTACTTATTCTTGCTCTAAGGACACGTTTTTTTTAACCAACAGAGAGAGGAAAGTTTGGCAGTCCACACTTCTTCAAAACCTGTTTAAGGGTTAACTTGGTCAAGTTAAAATTAGATTTAGGTTAAGGTTAGGGCAAGGCAGTTTGTGAATGCATTCTGTCAATGAGGGTCCTCATCAAGATACAAGTACAAGAGTGTGTGCGTACCACAGTAGGCGAACTTAAGGGAGAGAACGCAGCTCTCATGGAGGTGCAGCTGGTACTTGTCAGGTTTAGAGACATGCAGGACTTCCACGTTACTGCTCTCCATTCCCACAGCAAGCCACTCGCCTGTCGGACAATAGCCCAGAGAGAAGATCTGGAGAGGGAAGAAAGGAATCACAGGGAGAGAGAAAATTAAATAGACATAGGAGGAGGAGAGGACAGAAGAAAGGAAGCAAGGGTGCAGAAATGAAAACAAAAATGGGGAATGTGGGAGAAGATTCGAGGAAATGGGGGATGAGGGAGGAAAGAAGATAAGGTTGATGAGAGAAAGAGAACAATGGAGGGAAGCAGAGAGGACAGATGAAATACAGTTGGAATGAGGGAATGCAAGATATTGAGGGACAGATAAGATGATGTGTGAGAATAGAAATGAGGAAAGATGGAAAGTTAAGAAAAAAAGGGAGTGAAATGATGAAGACAGGTTAATATAGAGTGAATTAATAAATTAGGGGAAAAAAGAGAGACAGTTGTGGATGAAGAGAAACAGAAATCGAGAGAGAAAGTCATTACACGGCGGATCGAAACTCATCTGACATCGACGGTCAGCTCTATAGCTCTGTTGTGGCAGTGAGGAGTGAATGAGAGAGACAGCGTGAATGTGTGTTTGTGCAAGGGCGCCTCTAAGGTAAAATCACACTGGTGTTTGTTGATGTGTTTTTGATGGTGTGTATTGGTGTAAATACCTGAAAGTGGATTTCACAGTGTGTGCTTGTGTAGGGATTTTTGTGTGTAAGTTAACTTGTGAGGTGTAGATGTGATGTGCTGTGATGACCCTGTAATGTAATGTACCTGCACATACCTGTAAAAAAAATCTTGTCTACATTTGTCAGCTGCTGTTCTTTTTTTTCTCTCTTTTTTGAATGTGTATGTTTTATGTAAGTTTGTGCTGTTGTGTGTACATTTACGCTCTGTGAGCTATGTCTATTTGTGTTTATGTGTATAGGACCATGTAGGGGTGGCCAGTATATATTGATTATACTCAATCTATTGCAGTTTGTTGCTTGTGGCAGGTGTAGAATGACTATAACATGTATAAATTGTCATTCTTTTTTTCCCCTGCATGAGCCCTGCTTTGGCTTTATGGTTCTCTTGCTCTCTCTTATGGCTTTCCTCTTACAACACACACACACACACACACACACACACACACACACACACACACACAAAAAAAAAAAACATTTCATGTCACATGCATTCCCTCCTTCATTCAGAGCACTCTCTCCTGGGCAACTGTGTGTAAGCACGTGAGGCATGTGTTTTTGTATCTGCTGGGCTTCAGACTATTTAATGGTATTTTGCAACCATAGAGCACCAGTGCGACTTCCGATATTATTAAAATACAAACTGGCATGATGTTAGTTTGTTTTCTGTTCACGGATAATAAATCCTCATGGTTAATGCTGTACTTAATTTAACTTTATTGTAACCTTACTCTATAACAATACTATGTAAATATCAAATCACAATATAGCCTATAAGTATTAAAAGATTATGTATAGGTCATACGACCATGTAAGGCAAGTTTGTCTGTTAGATTATCTCTTGTTACAGTGTATCAAGTATGTGTGTGTATCTGTACCTGCGAGGTGAAGTCGTGTTGCTGGAGCTGGCGTCCCTCTCGGAGGTCCCAGCAGCGGACTGTGTTGTCCAGCCCTCCTGTCCACAGTTTGGTGCCGTCGTTGGAGATATCAATGCAGCTCGCTCCGTCTGTGTGGCCCTGGAACTGCCTGCAGGGAGAAAGAACCCAAAAGCTTCACAGATTAACACAAAGACATGCATACATACACTCTAAAGTCTCTGTATCCTGTGTGGGTCTTTGCTTCTTTTTCCGGGAGGTATCACACCAAATATTTTTGAATTTCTTCCTCTCTGTAGCACCTACTACCCTCAACTGAGTCTCCTTTCTCACCTATTTTCCCCCTGTGTTTGCTTTCCTTACTACAATCTTTCCTCCCCATCTCCTTTAACTCATCTTTCCTGAAACTCACCAGAATCTTGCTGTTTCATCCCACCCGTATCCCCTATGGCTAGCTCATCCCCCGCCTCCTTACCTGACCATGGGGTAGGTTGAGGAACAGACTGCAATGATTTTCCACCCTCCTCTCCATATTTTATCTGCCTTTCCTCTTCTCTCTCCTTAAGAAGTTCCTGAAGTGTTTCCACATCCTCCAGCCTTTCCTTTCCCTCTTGTCCCTCCCCTGTGTTGTCTCTCCCTGCAGCAATCTTTTTGTTGAGGTAAAGCACCAGTTTTTTATGTTCTTTTTCCCCTTCCACTGTCCTCTCCCTCCCTCTCCTCTTACCTGACCAGCGTCTGGTTGTGAAGGTCCCAGACGACGATGTTGCCGTCGCTGCAGCAGGAGAAGCAGACCTTGTTGTCAGGGGAGATGGCCAGGGCGTAGCAGGCGGGAGCAGACGACGTCAGCTCTGCCTTGATCCGTGGAGTAGGAGTGGCCAAATCCCAGATCGACAACGTGCTGGCCTCCCCACCGACGATCAAGGTCCGTCCATCAGGGAGGATTTTACAGGAGCGGATGTAGTTATCCCTGTTCTGATTGGACAAGATAAAAAAAGGTTATGCCTGATGCGGATCAAGAGAAAAGGGAAAGAGGCTTTATGGGACAGATGGTTACATGACTGGGGACATTCAGGAAATTAATGTGGACCTTTTAAAGATATTAGTTAACAAAATCTAAGATGAAAGATGACATAGCCAATAAAGGCATATCAGTCAGTGAAAATACTTGACATACACATGATATACATATGACTGCATGGTTTGATATGTGAATGTTAGTCGGTGTACCCATTTCTATTTTAAAAACTGTCTGACTTCCTCCCTCATGTCTCACCAGACAGTCCAGCTGGGCCATGGGGCTCTTGCTTCCAGGCTGACTGATGTCCCACACCTTGACGCAGCCCTTTCCTCCAGTATAGACGTGACGCGTCGAGGTGCTGATGGTAACGGCACACACCACCTCTCCGTGGTTCAGGGTGTGAATCTGACGGGCATGGCGAGGGATTCCTGGGCCCAGCAGGGCATCAGGGGGAAAGGGCACCGGCTGCATCTGGCCGTCTGCGCTCACATGGAACGAGTAGGCGCTGAAGAGAAAGGAAAAGAAATAAATCAATATTTCAGAACTGAAGAGCTACTGCTAAAAATAAACAGAATTTGGACTGGTGGGCACGGCAAAGGAGATTGAAGGACAGGAGAAATGGGCCAAAGACAGGACAGACATGGTGGAATCAATCATTTAATCAATGACTGAGAAAGCAGAAGAGCACAGTTAAATATACACAATTTACAAGAAACTATACACTAGTCAGCGTTCAAGTTGTGAAGTCTGATGACACCATAATGGCCTTGGAACTTCAGTATTATCTGCCCCGAATACTTGGCCCGCTGTAGGTGGGAATGCATAATGGCAGACTGTATTATGGGCAGAATCAGTGTGGCATTGCTAATGGCTGATCAATACTGTGGCAGTTGGAAGCCAAGGCAGTTTTATGATTTAAAATTGGCACCGCAAGAACAAATTGCTATTCTGCAACAGTTGACAAAAACAACATAATTCGTCAGTCAGCATAGCTGATTGGACTGTGTGTGTTGGAGAAGCTAATCTGAACACTTGACATTCCTCAGTATTTATCTTTGTTATTCCAGGTCAAGGTGCAACACTGAAAAGCTTCGAGTAAACAGAAAACCCAAAGTGTGCAGCTGAGAGGAACTACTAATGTGGATTTCTATCCAATGTTTTTGAATTTTCACAGAACAAGTTTGATCAAAGTATATGCAGTTGACCTTGTCCAACGATTTTCTAAGCTTGACATGATTACCCAACTCAATTTGAACATATTTCATTTTTTAATCAACAAAAAAGAAAATTGACTGTTCAAAATTAACCTCACTGTGTAACTGGAAGAAATACTAAAAGTATCCTTTCTAAACACATCCACACTCATGGTATTAAGACTTTAAAAAATGTGTCACCCAAATGTAGATGATACTCAATTTTCATCTGAAAATTAAGTACCTACTGTGGAAAAGTCAATTTCAGAAACTGACAGTCTATCAGATTAATTGAGATTTTCTCTCACACGGATCTCCTTTCATGCTGCATGCATGCTGGATTGGGACTCTCTCTGTGAATATGTTCATGTGTTACAGAAATACAAACTCACGGCTTGCCGCCAGAGGAACCAGGCAGTGAGGAGGACAGCCCTGGGGCCCTCAGGTGAGACCTAGAGTCATACGCCACCTGGTGGGGACAATTGGACGCACAAACAATTAACAGCATGGCAACTTAAAAAATGCACCAGCTGATTTCCAGCAAGTGCAGAAAAATGTATGTAAATTCATCTAATTAAATCTATTTTTAAAAGATGAAGGTACAATGTGATGACTGAGACAATGCAATAGTTGTAAGAGAACAAAACAATTTTATTGTAAAGAATTTAAGGAATAGTTCATATATTTTAAAGTGGGGTTGGATGATTTATAGTCGGTGTATTACTTACAGTAGATGTCAGCTGACACACCCCCAGTTTGGAGAAACAGGAGTACAGCAACAGAAGCTAAGCCATGTACTGTTGTGGAGAGGGCAACAGCAAAAACATATTTTTGCCACCTAAAAAATGGCCCTTTAGTGAATCCGAACTAACCCTTTTAAACTAACAGATGGAGCCAGCGGCTACATTAAGTGATGTTAAATCACTGTTTTTATATCTTGCGTCTAGCTGTAAAGAACGGTATATAATGACTTCAGTTCCCCATCAGAAATCACTATCTGACAGCAAGGTAAAGTCCTGAAAATACTCTGAATACAGCATACACTTAAATAGATATTGATTTTTTTTGTTTAGGTGGACAAACACACTTCGCTGCTGCCCTGGTCTAGAGCAGCACATTGCTGAGCTTCCATGGGGGTTCTCTTGCCTGTTTCTTTAAAATGAGGAGGCGGGGGGTACATCGACTGACATCTACTCTACGTTACATATTGATTATGGATAAGTACCTTTACACAACCCCACATCAAAGGATCCAAACTATCCCTTTAAAACAAAGGGGTGACCAGAGTGTGTTTATTAGTGTGCTGACACTAATGTGTGATGTTGTGAGCACGCTGCCTTTCCCCAGACTGATGACAGGGTGGTGAACAGAACAAGGCACTGCAGTGTGCATCCTGCCTTATAAATATACAGTATATATCTATATATATATATAAAGGCTGAGTTATGTTGAAGTCCTGTGGGAGCTACAGATGGAGGCTACATACTGTAGTTACATTAAAGGCCCCGCCACACCTGGCATGCACATCAATGAAAATGTAACTACATGTGGCAGCTATGTGACTACAGGAGACCATAAACACTATGATTGGGGTGCTTGGGGCTATTTTGTGTTTATGAACATGTTTCCTGATGCTGACGTGTGTTCTGATAATGGAAACTACATGGAGAAAGTTAAAGAAAACATAAAACTGTTTTCAGTAGTGCTACACTGGTTAGTGTTTTGTGATCAAAATAAGTTATTTCAACAACAAAACTTCCCCTTTTTATGACTCTTACTCTATCAACGAGAGTGTAAAACATGATAACTCTAAGTATTTGATGAATGCACAATACTTCCCGATAACACCGAACAAACTGTAGTTTTAAAACAGTCAGAGGGTTAGGGCTGATGCTGAACTATAAATCAAACCTTGACAGAGAAGAATTATTTGGCCTTTACTCACCATGGGGCTCCGGGAATAGGCATTGGCCGCTGCGCTGATTTGTGGGGAGAGAGTTAGAGCCCCGCCGAAACCTCCTGGGCTGGCCAGTTCCCCATTCAGTCCTGCGTGGGACACCACGCCAAAATGAGCCGGGTATGAACCGGGGGGCACAGACATGGGACTGCGGAGAGCTGGGGAGGGACGGAAAGAGGGAGAAGGATTGAAGGATGGAAATAAAGAGGGGAAACAATACATGGCACACAAGCACAGTCACAGAGGGGCCGAGAAGAATGGAAATCTTTTTCTTTCATTAAACTTTATTTGTTGAGCTGTCAAGTACAACAATGGTCCTCCCTGCTGGCCACAGGGGAGCAAATAGCAGTTACGAGTCTTGCCCAAGAGCACAATGGTTAAGTCAGAGGGGTCTCACTTTTACATTTAAAATACCATTCCTATAGGCATAATTATTTGTTTAACTTTGCTAACATCAAATCAAGAAATGTTGGCAGTAAACAGTAAACTATCACCGTATGACAAGGAAACAGTTACGTCATAGAACAAATGAGGAAACGGAAAAACTGAGGAACACGTTGATATATGGCATGAAGGGCAGAGGAGGACTGGGTGCAAATCCAATGAGGTCATGACAGTCTAATTCAAGGAGCTATCGGGTCCAGCTAGTTTGGTTTGCTTTAAAAAATGTATAGTTGAGCAGATGAATCAGAAAGTAAATGCAAAGTTATGAGTAATGTCATATGAAATTTGTAGTTTGGCTTTTCTAAATAACTTTCTGAGTTAATGATTACAAATACATATAGTTATAAATGTATGTGATTAATGTCATGATACCCTGTTATATGTTTTACCAAGCATACTTATAACAGTTAGAATATCAAAACCCGTTTTTTAAAGTTTTAACACTCGGTCAAGTTTGTTAACAGTCAGAGTCTCACCAAGGGGGTCTGCGCTGGACGCTGCTTTGCTGACTAGACGAAGGCAGGAGGTGCTGGGACCAGGGGCTCCCGGTGCTCCAGGGGTAAGGGCCTCACGGTGGGATGGGGACGGGGTACCAGACTTTGACAGCGGAGACTGGGACTTATCCATCTGTAGAGAATTAAAAAACAAGAGATATAACACATAAAAGACACAACTGATGTACAGTGCTTGTACAACCCATTCAGATCTACTGTCCATTCCAATGGGCAAAACTTTTCTAGGATGTCTAGATGTATAATAATTACTGACTCCACCCGAATACACAGACTTATTTGATGGGATGTCTGAAAGTCAGGTGGACTGCAGAAGAGCCATGTCCAGCAACTCCCTCTTAATTAGTCTTACCTGTGCAGGGTCCTTGGCCTTCCCTGGGGTGGGGCTGCGGGGGTTTGGGGTTGAGGGGGCCTCTCCTGTGCTGGAGGAGCCTGGGAGCTCTTTCCTTAGAGTAGGAGCCCGGTCTAACCCGTTCCCATGAGGGGAGTGAGGAGGGCTACCCACAGGAGAGTTAGGCTCCTGAATGACAAACAGAGATTAAAAAATTATCTAAAGTTCTGAATAAACTGGTCCTCATTTATATCTTTTCAGCCTCAGGCAGTCACACGGTGCTTTAACTATTTTGTTGTGCCATCTCAGTCTTGCGCTCAAGATAAAGCAGCTCATCACCATGATAGTTTATGTTTTAAGAGATCCTTGTTCTTAAAGTAGCTTTGTACAATTCTTTTTAGTAACATTTTGGATGATATCACTTATACCAAAGCATATTTGCCGCACCAGTATGTAATGCTGTTTAGGCAGACACTGTAGAAGAAGCTGTAAGCCACTGAGTATTTGCACCAAACTTCCCATGGACCCCGAATACGACCAAAAACAACTTTTCACATTGTCAAAACTCCTTTCGACAATTTCTGTCTTGCATGTGAGCTCAGCTGAATATAAAGGTTATTTATTTCTGAATGTATATGTTAAAGTAGCAGGAAGTCTGTGATGTAATGGAATAGAAATATATACATTTTATTGCAAATATGCGCAAGTACGATTACAAAGTATTTTGCAAGCAATTGTTCATAGAAGTACAATTTATTTAAAATTTGCTCAAGTTAACGCAACCACTGCACCATGATTACTTTCCACCTGGTAGAATTATAATCTACTGTGAAGTGTTTTTGGTGACTCGTTAACCCTTAACGTTACACTTCTATTACCCCAACTGAAATTCCTGGATCATATTTAGATGTGTCCTCTGTACCTGAAGTGACATGCACCAACACTGCAGGCCATTGCTTTTTTTAATGCAGCGCTGCTTCAGTTTGGACACCCAATTTTTGTCTGTTTCTTTAGAATATTGTTGTAAGCACATCTTTTATTTGTGTCAACATGTGAAACAGCTGAACTAGGCAGAGTTTGTTATGTTGCAGCAGTTGGTTACACAATAGAGTTTCAAAATACTTAAAGTGAAATGCTGCAGGTTCATCCTTAATGGGTACAACATAGCCTCAAGCATCACACTCTGTATTGTGATTTGTAAAGGAACTCGGAGCTGAGGGAACATTACATGAAACAGTGGAGATTGTCACTGTAGCTGGCACAGTAGTGTATGGACCTGCAGATAATGTTGCTGTTGCAGCTGCTTTCATCACTGGAGCCACTGTTGAGCCAGCGCTGCCTCCCCCAGAACAGAGTGCTGGAGTAAGCACTTCTCACCGGGTCACAGTGATCAGCACAGACATTTTAGTGCTTAAACACACCCTCTCACACACACACAGGCATGCGCACGCGCACGCGCACACGCGCACACACACACACACACACACACGATCATCTACTCAAACAACCACACACAGGGACATTTACAAGGCACACACACTCATATGCAAACATAAATGCACACACATATGTACAGGCTTGCGTCTATGTTCAAATGCATGCATACAGTCTCTCTAAACGACCCCCCCCCCACACACACACACACACTCACTCACTCACTCACTCACTCACCAGAGACTTTGCCTCCCTTTTTCTGCTATTACCCACATTTGTCACATTTTTTTCTCTCTACTTTTGTACCAGTTTCCAAATCACACAAGAGACCGGTTCCGCTTTTGTGTGCAATATCAAAATACAGAGGGCTTAGATAAAACATATTTTGGTACACTGCGTGAAGTATTTAAAGAACTAAAATATTCCAGGGGCATAAACGGCTTTGCATATATTAAAATGAACCAGACTGCAGTTATCTAATGAGAGGAGGGAGGAGGAAAAAGGGGGGAGAGGTGGAGCAGGGTGAGAGGAGAGGGAAAGAAGGGATGAAAAGAAGAGACAGAGGAGAGATGGAAGAACAGGAGGGTGCTAGAGGTCGGACAGAGAGAAGGAATAGACAGAAGAGGTAGATAAAAAGAGATAAGTAGACCAAGTATTTGTGAATGTGTGTGTGTGCGTGTGTGTGTGTGTGTGTGGACAGACTCGGTTCACAAGAAGAGAACACAAACAGCAGCGACTGATAATGAGCTTACATAGGAGCTCTTCCTATTTACAAGGAAACTGCGGCGGAAAGCTGAACTAGCTACATACCTGCTGACTCGTTTCACATTTCACCGATCCACACACACAACACACACACACACAAATCCAGGACTATAGATGACTGACATAAAAACAAGCAACCTGGCAAGCAAAACAAACAATAAATTACAATGTTGCCTGTGTGTGTGTATGTAACGATTACTTGATTTGATTATTATCATAAAATGAGGCTTATCTGCAGGCATTCTGATAGTCAATTTGTTCATTTTTGAAGCAAAATACCAAAATATCACGAGTTCCAGCTTCTCAAATGTGAAAAATGTTCTGCTTTTCTTTGTCTTTGATGATATAAGCTGCATATCTTTGACAGGGAAGAGGATGAATCTATTAATTTGAAAAATAATTTCAATTATGTGAATTATTTTTAACCACAACTCTGTTGGCGTGTATGAACTAAAAAAAGTAACCAATGCCTGCAATCTAACTAAATAATAATAATAATTTAAAAAAAAAAAAAAAATCAAACATCAAATTGAAATATTAAGTCTATTCAGTTGTTTAGCCCAATATGACTACTCTTATTCTTCAGGCAGTTCACCAGCTATGTGTGCCTGTGGCTTTCTGTGAAACCCAGCCACATGAAAAGTGACTCAGAACACATTTTCCTAATCCATGACATAATACTAAAATATAGCCTCAAACTCCATGAAGTTAAAAATAAATAAATAAATAACAATTTAAAAATAAAAAATAAAATTATATATATGTATATATAAATATATATATATATGTCTGACCATTGCTCAAGAACAATAAATAAATAAATAAATAAACTGGACCAAAAAATAGCAAATCTCCAACAACAAATTTCTTTCTAAAATAAAACAATAACATTGGTAAAATTATAACTAAATTAATTCAAAACTGACCTCACACACAATCTCAAGCAAGGATCTGTGTGCTTGATTGAAATATCAACAGCCATACAGACAGAGTTATGCAGAGGACGGATGGAGGGTTCCATGCGGTACCAAGTACATCTATAGTTTCTGCAAGCAACACTAGTCCTCCCAATGTTAGATTCATGCTTTATTCATGTGTGGGCTGCAGCACAGTGTCAGAGAGCTTCTGTAGGATAAAGGCTGCTTGTAACTTGTGGCTTTGTAGGGAAATCAAAGATATTTTTTGTCACAGGGATGTACAGCTCTAACACACAAGGACATAGCTGTGAGGAAGCGTGTGGGGGAGAGAGTAAAGTGTGAGTTCTGTGGGTGAGTTGAATATTTTCCATAGTAGAGATGGAAAACTGTGAGTAAACATCGGTGGTGAAGGTGGAATATTAAGAAGTCAGAAGAAACTACTGACTATTTTGTAACAGGGAAAAAATATTTCTATGAGATGTCTGACTTGTGTGTGTGTGGTCACCAGTGTATGAAGTTTCTGGGAGGCTGCTCCATTGATAAAAGTTACCATTAAAGCACTGGTTAGACAGAAAGTAACTCATATGTCCCTGATGGGTCACTTTCTATATTGCTCCATTTTGCTGACTGAAAGTGAGCAACCAGCAAAATGAGACTGAATGTTTACTAATAAGAGACTGCTTTTTTAAAAATTATTATTATTTTTATTTTGTGTAATATAGATTCATGTATTTTAAATAATTATATAGAATTTGCTTGGATTTTTTGGGGATGTATTTCAGGTGATAATGCTCATATGCATGTCCTATATAGTAATTTTCTAAAAGTTTAATTAGTTATTGAATTTAAGAAAACAATAATTATAAAAAATCATGTAATTTTCATCTCCTACACCGAATCAGTCATGGCCACATACTAGTTCATATGGTTTACCATTTAGCTTCAGAGACAATCCAAGATATAATGTAAAAACCTCTGAGATAAAGATAATACAATACAAAATACACCCCAAATAGGCATATGCTGAAGAGCTATAAGTGTAGACATGTAAACATGCAAAAAGGACCTAAGCATTCACTTTATTTTGAACCTGCAATGACAGAGTTTTTGGCCTTATCGGAGCAGTGAAAACACAACACTTAAATATTATCACTTTTCAAGTTAATATGCAACGTAAGTGTCGTCACGTTACATACAATACGAAAAGTCAAGCAGGTTAGGTTAAGGGCTGAGTGTTGTCATGTTAAATGTTTAATGTCATGTGATGATGTACCTTAAAATAACTTTCACACAGGACACAATCCCAACTTCCTTCTTTACTCTCATGAGAGCACTGGTCATAAGACTGTGGCCTTTATGATTACGTAGGCTATATATGAATTCCGTTGCATAACTTTTTGTAGTTATGCGCTCTAACAGTTCATGAGGGCAGCCTTGGATATGGGACCAGCATTGTTAGCATATGCTCTTTTACACTTCCAGCAGACAATAAGCAACATTAACATTTATGTTTTGTCAGGTTTCTAGCCACCCTGTGAACATAAGTGCAATATTTACTCTCCTTTTGGCTCTGTTTTGGTCTCCAAACAGAATAATCTGACTCTTTAGCTATTATATGCTCAACCATGTTCAACAACTAGGTACTAATTTTTTTTTAACTTTGTTTTTGTAATTGATTCAGTAAAAATATCTACTGCAGCTGAAAACAAGGTTGATGAGAGCTGTATGTCTAAACCAATACAGTAAAGTTGCCGTTCCCAGCTGAGAGGAATACAGAGTTAGGACATATAATTCTCTGTAGGTTGGCCACTACAGACAAACCGTTTGAAATGCAAGAGGACCTTTGTTACTAAAAAAATACTCATTAGACCCACTTGATTAAGTAATAGGATTTAAAAAATAATTTAAATACAGATAGGCAACAAACCTCATTGGAGACGTCCACTACGAGATTGTCTTCACTCTTGTCTCCATCACTGTCCTGAAGAGTAAAGAAGACATAAGAAAGGTAAAGCATTCACCAAATTTCTACATATCCATTCCCATCCCATCCATTAAGGTATGATACATGTCTTATTAGTTGTTCTTCTGCCTATCGTTGACACAGACATACATTATAATATAGGTGTACACTGAAAACTCTAATAAAAAAGATGAAAACACAAAAAATACACACACAAGTCCACACTGAGATCGATTTATCAATATCACCGCTCTTTGCTTCCTCCCCATGTCTGTCCTCCATGCAACATTTAACACAGAGATACTGGATACCATATATACACTGTATATTTTCACCAAACATCTCCCCCATACAAACATTATTTCGATCTCGCTCTCTCACATCCACACACACATACACATTGTTGCTCTTTCCCATCCCTGGCACATTTTAGCTCTTCGTCTAGCCATCTCTCTCTCCATCTCTCTTTCCCTTTTTCTGGGGTGAGAACGATGGCACTTAGTCACCATGGCAACAGCTCTTTGATGTGATCATGGCCTGATATTCCTATTGACATCAGTGTGGAGTGACATCAGTACCTAATTATACAGAGCCAAAACAGGCCTATGTCTACAGCCTATTCCTAGAACAAAAACACAGAAGCAGAGAGAAAAAAAAGAGGAGAGAAAAAAGTAAAAGAAGAAAATTTGAAATGATAAATGGAATGAGAATAAAAAGAAAACAGGAAGAAGACAGAGTGAGGAGAGAAATTGAGAGACGGTGATAAAGAGACAGATATAGAGGAGCAAAAAAAGGCAAACAGAGAGATGGGGGCTGTAATGTGGCTCGACAGACAGAAAGAGAGGGAAAAACATTCAGAAAGTGGAAACTATCTGTGCTTGTTCTCGCTCTGAACTAATGGGAAGATTTGGACTGTTGTTGTTGGTGCCAAACCGATTTAGCTGGAGGCCGTCTTGCACAGACAGACTCCCAGTGTCAATCAATCCTCCAGACTGCAAACACACACAGCCATCTAATTCATTACAGCTATCTGCCTTGGCCGTCTCTCTTCTGGCATTACATCGCCTGTGGCTCCCTGCTCTTCCCCATCAGACCCATCCAAACCAAACACCACTCTAATTGGCCGCGGGTCCCCCCAACCCCTGGGTGGCCTGTAATGTCATAGGCGATGTCTTGCACACATACACACACAAAACCACACAGATGCACATGCACTTTGTGGAGTCTTTGGTGTGTATATCAAGCTTTTTAAAAAACATTTTGTGAAAAATGATGCTGAATTCACATGGAATTAGGGAGACAGCAGACTGCAAACCAGATATCATTTTAGTAGACGAGAGCAGGACGGTGAAATGAGATGAGATCGGCAGAGAATACCTGACAGTATACAACAATGGAATTTACAGCTGGATGTTAAGTAGCTGCTTCATGCAAGGAGGAAACATGGGCCATATCGAAAAATTACTGGTCTCTGCTACACTACATTAAATTATGAAAAAAAAAAATTTAATCTAATGAGGGTTCCCACACAATTCCACAGAGAAAATTTCAAAATTTTTCTGTGACCTTTTACAGATCCACAATAAAAATTTCCATGACTATTCACAATGTATATCACAAACAGAACGCTGGAGTATACTTTAATTTAAATGTTAATTATATTACTATAGGCGGTCTGCAAACATAGAGCCTTAGAGTTTGGAGAGTGGGGGAGTGAAAGGCAGTTACGTTAGCCCAATAGTTAACTTGCTTGGAAAAAGACTTTTCTGTAACTTTGGATAACCACGCTCTACTTTCAGAGCAGTTAAAACAAAACTATAGTGCTTACTGGCACTCTATGTGACAACTAAACACTGAAGTCTGCCCATGTCAACTGCTCCATTTAAAAAATGTCGTATAATTTAAAAGTAGCTGTGAGACGTCAGTATAGAAACTTTGGGATTTACGACCCTAAATCTTTTTTTTTTTTTGCCCCATGTGCAACATTATTCTCACATATTAGATTTAAACTGTATTCAAACATAATTCCAGCTAACTGGCATAGATGAAGGGAGAAATGGAAGGTGTGGAGAAAATATAGAAACGTATGTGACGGTGAACAAAATGTCACACACTGATGCATCGATATTGTCAGTTTACGTTCACAGCTACAGAAAATAACTTTGCAAGTTTGTGACATTACATGGAAGGTTATCCAAAGAAGATTACTGTGAAAATGTCATTACACACAACAAAATAACATGACTTTTCCAAAACTTCTGAGGATTTAACTAATTCCATGACTTTTCCAGGCCTGGAAAACAAGACTGTGGAATTCCATTACATTTCTAGGTTTTCTTTTCTATGACAGTTTGAACCTTGTTTAATATTACCTATTCGAGTCTATTCTTTGTAAACAACATGGCATCACAATGACAACATATCTTCATGTTTCATTTTATTCTCCTGCCATTCTGTCAGACTGTTACCATGCCATCCAAAAAGTGCTTTCAGTCCCCCGTCTACCTGATTTCATGTGAAGGCAGCCTGCTGCATACACATAATAGCACGCTGATACCAGTTTATACCAATCATTCGCTTCAAGTTCACATGCATATTTCTTATTTCCAATTCCTATTCCCATTCCTATGTTTATTTTTCTTGTCATTTTGTACTTGTGCTGCTGCATCTACTCTGTTAGCCCCGTGGTCATCATTTAATGCTCAATTTATCTCATCATACAAGAACAAGGACACACACAAACACATACATAGGAGTGTGGTGGAAGGGGCTCTTTGTCATCACAGCGCCTCCTCTTTGCCTCAGCTCCTCCCTGCGAGGAGTAACCTCCTGACGGGCCCTGGCGCTCCTCGGCGGGCTGACTGTCTGTTGATGACACTGACTTACTCTGGAGAAAGACAAGGACACAAACATGAGTATGAACACAAAAACACTTACTGATTCTGCCACACACATTGAGAGACATGTGACAGAGATGAAAAAACAGCTAAAAAAAAACATGTGTTTTTACAAAAGCAGCATTGTACAAACACACAAAACACACCCACATTCAGCAATGTGCAGGTCATCATGTGAAGACACACACGCAATCATTCTGTAGACAACAGCTTGGGGGAAAAGAGGAAAAGCACACTGGACAGTAACGCAAACATTAACAGAAAACCCCATAAAAACACACACACAATCATGTCACACACACACGCAGCAAGAACAGCAGACGTAAGCACAGGTTAAGACGTAACCATAGAGGCACACAAGACAGCTAATAAAGCTAATTAGTGCTCTCCCCTCGACACACCAGTCCTCATGTAAAATATGACTCTCATTATTGGGCAATAAAGCTGTGCAGGCAAATTTACAATATTTACAATACAGCCCAGTCTGGTGCTCAGCACTCAGAAAAGCCGATCAAAGCATTGTGTTGTTTTTGCGTTGGGGCAGGGGCCAGAGGTTCGGCGAGGGCCACTTGTCATTCTCTGTCCCCCTGTGGGGAGGACAAGAACAGTGAGGGTTTAACACGCCAATGAGTCACACAGGAAGGTGCCCACGGGGCTGACAGGAAGGAGTGCTGCACAGAGGAGAGGAGAAACCACACAATGGACCTCAGTGCGGCTCAACAAACTTCCCTCTCTTCTTTCTTTCTTCTTCTTCTTCTTCTCCTCCTCCGCCTTCTTCCCTCTTCCCCTGACTTCCTCTCGCTGTCCCTTTTTTCCCCTCCATTTAAAATTCCAACATGTTTTACTGGTGCGGGGCTCTCTGACAAATGCCAATTGATATGCATCGCTCCCCGGCCTCCTCTCATTCCCTTTCCAAACGGTGTAATGCTTGGCTAAGTTCAGCACAGACCTCAACTCATATGAGAGATATTTTCCTGGTGCTTAACAATCAGCATTGTGTTTAGCAATTAAATTATGCTAAGGGTTTCATTGCGGATAGAGAGAGAGGGAGGGAAAGTTAAGTCAGTAGCGCTCTTAAATCATTTTCATTTCGCAATAAAAAGCCAGAACAAAGACTTACTGCTATTTTTTTAACAACCTTTCTCCTCCCTATTTCCTTCCTTTTTTTCCCTCCTTTCTGTCTCTCTCTCTCTCTTTCCTTTTCCAATTTCACTCTCCATCTCCCTCTACCCCCCCTTCCCCACCCCAAGCCCCCCGTTATCAACAGTTACACTGATGAAGGCCAGCTGTCCATTGCAGCCAGTACAGTAAGCGAGTGTTCACACGGTTTCCATAGAGCACAGCAAACTGCAGCCACAGAGAACAGGACGAGCCATAGACGTCCACTGAATTTCAATCAGCCCATTTGCACTGCATTAATTCTCCACGCGATTAACGGGTACTTTGAACTACAGTGACATAAAATATGTGCAAAGCCTGTGAGGCAGGATGAACACTGTACATTTCATGTTCTGCATGTTGCATTCATTTGATTTTTCTGAAGATAGATGTGTTTTTTTTTTCTTTGAACCCGTCAATTAAGGTAACCTGAGTCACTGATTGGCTACATCTCATCTTCACACCTAATTAATGGATTGCTGAATCTGAACTTCAAACAGCCCGTTCTGTATTATTGAACACTGACTAAAGCAATCTATTCTGTGAAAAGACCTCTTGTGTGTTCTCGCCTCTAAATAGTTGCATTTATGTATAAATCAGTATGATGGGAACACACAATCATGTTAGAGGAAAGATAGTCTGGCTGACAGAAAGTAGACTCTGGATATAAAGCCTGCCACCAGTCTCAGACAGTGACATGCTTCCTGCATGTCACTGTTTTCAGAATCCTTGTTGTAGTCTTTCAGAGATAGATATGTCTCCATACTTTGTTTTGGCACTGTGCGTAAAACAATAAGAACTGAGCTAGAAACCCACATGTTAAAATGTCTTTTAATGTTTTATGTAGCAATGTCTTTTGCTAGGATTTAGTCATTTGCCTCTCTACCAAAATAAGTTTCCTCCTGACACTATTTTGCAAGGGCAACATCGCTGCATCCTGGGCTTAGTGCCACCCAAGATGAATGTGATTGGTTTGAAGCAAGTGGTAGCTTCCTGGGCTAAAAAATAAAGCCAATGTAAGAAGTGCCAAAAACTGAAGTTTACAGCAGAAATAAACATGTTGTGGTCTTTATAGCTAATTTCAGAACTCATGAAAACTATACAAGAAGTGATTTCTAAAAAAATATAATTTACTTGTTTACATTTTATTAAAGCTTTAAGTTATGCATATTTAAGGGCAGTGCCAGTTTAATATGTCAGGCTGTCTGCAAGGTGTTGCCAGCGTATGAGTTAGATCAAACCCTCACTCCTCCACAGTTTCATCCTGTTTCCCAAATACGGTCACCTCTGGTTCCAAAAAACAAGGATGGCGACAGCCGAATGCTTAAGTCTACAAACCAGTGAATAATGTCACCATCCATTATTTTTAGGTCTGTGGTCTAAAGGTCCAGTGTGTTGGATTTATGGACATCTACTGGAAAAAACAATAAAGAAAAATCATCAGTTATGTTTTTATTAGTTTATGATCACCTAAAAATAAAAACTGTGTTTTCATTTCCTTAGAGTGAGCTATTTATATATAGATATGGAGCAGGCTGTCTTCCACGAAGTCCAAACAACAGACAAACCAAATACTGGCTCTAGATAGGGCCATTCACATTTTCGCTTTAGCCACTGCAGTTCTCTTACATGCTTGGCACATGGGAGACATTATAGTCTGTTGCAATCTGTAATTTCACAGCTAGATACCACTAAATCTTGCACACTAGACCTTTAAAGAAAATACACATCTTAAGACCTTTCAGCACAGGTTAAAGGTCTGGCTATGCAAAACTAGTAAAAAGACAGCAAAAGAAAAAATGGGCTATCACTTCTGCTTCCTTGTTTTCTGTGCAAATGCACAGAATCAGGTTTCATTAGGAAAAAAAATATGGAAAGACACTGTGCATTAGTAGCGTGTGAAGCATATTTTCTATAGGTCAGGGGAAATTAATCAGTCTCTAAAGTGACAGTGCTAAAACAAAACAGCCATGGCCTGTTGAGGCTGTTCTTTCATTCATAGGAACAAGAGTTCAGTTTTGCGGTACAGTGGTTTCACTAGTTAACAGAATGCACACAAAGGATTCATTTGAATTGCTTTCGTTCCCCCCTCTCCTGCAGCACTGGCGGTTGTGCAGGTCTATACCAAATATTAACTAACGATACAACAGAGCAGGTTCTGTTGGGAAACATCATTTCAAATGGATCTCAGTGGTGTGATATTTGGTGGTTTTTTTACATCAGACATTAATGGGCCTATGGATGCATGGCACACTCAAGTACAGATTTTTAAGGAAGAGTTGCTCATTTCTACAGACACTGACTGGCGTGTTTTTTGGGCAGCAGTTGCCATTAACTTGCTTTTAATCCTCTCACTTGTTCTGTAATTCTTGTAGATTACCAGAACATTTGTGGTGCTGATAAACAAACAGTTGCTTGTTCATCCGTTCACTCACTTTGTACTCGCTTGCAGATAACAGCAAAATGCTGTGAGCTCAGATGCTGGTGTGATGTAGAGAACCTTGAGGAGCTCAAGGTTGATAGCGCTGAGCAGCTATTGTGCCGCTCCTGGCTGGGCTCCAGCACTACGCAGCCTTTTTTTAGAGGCCACTTTGCAGTGTGTCTCCATTTCCCTCAGTTTATCACTGTCACATGCACGCACATGCATACGCACAACACACACACACAGACACAGACACACTGCAATGTGGGTTTACACACACTCACTGACAAGACACTTACTGTACACACATACACAACTACTCACCCTGCTGGGTGCTCCCTCTGGGATGGGGTGGAGAAAGGTAAGGAAAAAGAACAGAGTAGAGAGAAAAGAGAGAATGAGGGAGATAAGTAAAAAGGGGAAAAGAGAGAAAGTTTGACGTCAGTCCTGATAATAATAACAACAGTTCCCCCAGTCGGCCAAGGTTAGGCTGAACTACGACTGCTCCTCTCTAATAAAGATACAGACCCGCTATTGTGCCCGATTCCAGCCTCTCTATCTTCCCCTCTCTCTGTTCTCCAACCAGACAAAGCTTGCTGTCTTCCCCTGCTGCCTCTTTCAACGCTCACTATCTTTTCACTCATTCTTCCTCTCGTATGTAAGAACAGAAACACACACAGCTGCAGACATGCATAAGCTCTCACACAGATGCTTAGCACGCCAATATGAACACATTGATCTCTCTATCTCTCTCCCTTTCTACTCTTACTCCTTCCTTCTTTTTTTTATCTCTTTCTAGCTCTCAGTTTATTCATGAGAAAGTCTCTCTTGGCTCGGTGCCTGAAACAGAGCGCAAAGATAAGATATTCTATCGGGGTGAATGAAAGTTCATTGGGAGAAAGCGTTTCTCCTGAATTTACACAAGTGCCTTGAATACGTCTGTCCATATTATGATGGCAATCTAAATGAGGGAGTTCAAATTCAGTCCAAAAGGTGACTTTCTGTACAAATTACACAAAGCTGCCAGTCATATATGGTGTATAGTATTTTATCTGATCTGAAAAATTCTAAGTTTTATTCTGTAGCTGTTGTCAAAGTTTCTCTCGCTGCAGATCTGTGCCACTTGAAACACATGAATGTACACACAGTCATACAAACTTTTTTCTTTCGGAATAAGATTATTCTTGCATGTGTGGATCTGACAGTTTCATTCTGGATGATTTCCCAGACTCTGCTACTGCACCTCACTTGTATTGAACTTGCTAAACATCTTCTCAACATGTTCAATAGTGTAATTGATTTTTAATGATGAAACATTTTGTGCACACTGACCTGAAACAACTGCAAGTACACCGAATTTTATTCCAAATATGATATACATTACTACATTATACATTACAAAAACTTCTGCATTAACTTACAAAACCTGAACTGCCCTGTGCAAAAGCTACTTTAAATGCCACAGTCTTTCTCTGATATCAATTAAAGTAACTTTTGAGGCCCTTTTTGAACAATGTATAGCGCATGGTCTAAAGCACATTGCTTAATGTAATAGAATTTGGACGCAAAGTAATGCACAAAGAGCAAAGGGGTTGTATTAAGTCCTATAATTAATCATAGAGGTGTTTTGGGCAGAAGCCAGGTGTGCCTGCACCTCACGCACTGCTATCTACATTACAGACTGGGCAAACTGGAGTAGCAAGAAATAATACATGATTTGGTGGGAATTTGAATTGTTGGGTCTCTGTAAATTAAGTAATGGTCTAGATCTGCTGTATATAGAAAGTGTCCTGAGACAACTTTAGTTATGATTTGGCACTATATAAATAAAAATGGACTTGACTTGGTTCTTATGAATAACAGTAAAATAGTCCACAATTCTGACTTTAGACCAGGTTTTTGTAGATCAATCGCCTTCTACTGCCTCAAAATAGCAATACACCAACAGTGCACCCGACCACACCTCATTTTAAGACAAACATATCTATTGGCGCAAGTACATTTGCTACTTACACAAAGTGGGCACCGGCCGTTAGAACTACTGCATTTGTCTGAAACTAACAACATTTGCGATGAGTGTGTAAGATGCGGCTCTGGGTCTTCAAACCATGACTTGACTACAACATTTTATTGAAATCATACTTTATGGCTTAATGTAACAAATAAATTGAATTAAAAATGAACGGAATTGAATTGACTGTCTTTTTCTGAAAGCAGACTTCAACTGACTGTAAGTGGAACGATTAGGTACGATGATATAGTTTATATTCACAGAAACAAGGAACAACAAATAATTAATTTTATGAGTGCATTATTTGTTGTCATGAATCTAATTTGATTAGTCAGCTGGAGTGTTTAAATATCAGAGTCCAACTCCCTGCTGCTTCTGCTGAATTTGGCTCTTAAAGACAACAGCTTTCAAGACAAAATCGCAAATAAAACAGTCTATGGTTTTTTACCTCTGAGATGTTCGGGATCAAGGTGATTGCGCTCATCTTTGGAGGCAAGATGGGCCGAGACCCCTAGCGCTCCAGTCAGCGCAAGAAGCCCTGAGCCCCCCGCCCCTAGGGAAAGGCCCGATGGGTGTGGCGTCAGAGGAATGCCAGGGGCATGATGAGACAGGTGCTGGAGCTGCTGCTGCTGTGGCCACAGGGAAAGGAGGGAGCGGGGAGGGAGGGGTCGGGAGGGATGGTGTCATACAAGGTGGTGGTTGGTTAGAAAAAACAAGGATAAAGAAGAAATAGGAAGAAAATAAGCATCAGAAAGCGCAAAAAATAAAAGGGAATGTAAAGTTAGAGGAAGTGTGCTTGTAAAAGGGGAGGATAGGAGAAAAGGAGAAGGTGAATGAAATGAAATCCACATGGAGAGCTCAGCAGCGAGACAGGAAAATAAGATGAGGAAAGATAGGATGTTAAAGAGATTAGTGGATTAAGAGGTGGGAAAGATGGACACCAAGGACGAGAGAGAGGTAGAGGAAAGATGGGGAGAAGGAAATTAAATGCTCAGGATACACACAAAAAGTGAAGGAAGGAGGAGATGGAGAGTGAAAGAAAGAAGGAGAGACAGTGAAACAGACAGTGAGTGAGGGGATGAATGGGATTTGTAATGAAGGAAAGGCAGGAGGAGGAGGATTGAGAAAGAGGCCGAGGGAAAACACAGGGGGGGGGTAAAAGAGAGGGAAGAAAATGTTTTGAGTGGGAGAGTAAATGATGGGGAGGAACAGAGGGAAATCATGGTGCAGGCAGTGAAAAGTGAAGGAGAATTAGACGAACAGGAGGGAGAAGATAGAGGGAGAGGGTAAATGAGCACAGGAAGAGGGAGGGAAAGTGTGCGGTGGAGAGAGAGCAAAAGATAAGACATAACCAAAGACAATTGGAGAGGAGAAATGAGGACAAGGCCATAGTAGGAAGAAGAGAATGATAAAAGATTATAAAAAGAGAGTTGAGAAACCCCAGAAAGAAAATGAACAGACAGACAAAGCAGAAAAAGAGGATGATGGAGGATGGAGAGAGTAAAGAGAGCAAAAGAGCAGCCACAGATAAAGAAAGGCTATTATCCTGAGGGGAGCATTATGATGTGTTGCCGTGTGTTGTTTTGTCAAGCCGGTGTGTTCGACACACATACACTCACACAGGCACACACCTCAGAGACGGCAGTGTTTGTAGTGCTGGGAGGAACAAAGGGCTTTAAGTAGACAGTAATGTGATCAGTGCTCTGACAAGCTCTGGAAAGCCCCGTCTGTGAGGGCACTCAGGAGCATCACTGTGTGTGTGTGTGTGTGTGTGCGTGTAAAGACATACATGTGCAGAAAAGCATGTGTATAATAATATGTTGGCCTTGGTCAGGTGATTATGCGCTGTTAGATTAAGTGCAGGGTTTTTTTAAGCCTGCCAAATGCTGTTGGTGTAGTTAAGGTATGTATTTTGTTAAGAGTTTCGCAAAAGGACCAAAAATTCAATTTACTATGACATGTTTGTTGTTTAGAGAGAACACCTAACTCAGAAACCTTAACACTGAGTTCTAACACACCACACCCTTTCTGTAAAAAAAGTTGACAGTAAACAAGAATAACTAATAATAGAGCTAACTGATCTGACAATAATCTGCAATTTCTATCTCTTCTTCGACATTTTTTTTTTTTAGAAGAGAGCCCTTGCGTAAGTCACTGAGCAAAAGCTTCCATGTTTACCCGTGTTATTTGGCAAGTTAGACTGGTTGCTCCAAAACAATAATATATTTTTTTTGATACTAATAGTTTATCGTGTAAACTTCCGTCATCTGGGAGCTTTAAAATTGCTGCTGCCAAGCTCTGTTAGTAGGAGCAGAAATTCATTACATCTTAATATTAAATTGGCAGCAGTGTTGAATAAAACAGGATGCAACATTGCAGTTACTGCTGCTACAACTAATTCATTGAGCAATACAAAACAGAGACACACCCTGCAATCAGGTTCAATATGCCAATATACAATGTAATATGCTTAAGACATGGCTGCATTAAAAATAATACACTAAAAGGCCAAGTTTCATAAAAACAGACAACTTTGAAATTGTCAACTAGCCCTGTTAATTCAACACCTTGAGCAAAGTTTACAATAATGCATCACCAATCTGACGATCACATTTTCCATTTTTATAAGCCAGTGCACTGTAAAAAATAAACTGTTCTCATTTTAAGATATTAGTGGCTGCCTTAAAATATTAAGTTGACTGCATTAAAATATTGAGATTTTGTTTTTGTAATTTAATTTTTTTAATTCAGTCAACTTGAAAATCTTTGGCAGCCCAGACAATCACTTTTTTAATCTGAAATAAATAGTTTCTTTTTGCAGTGTGATGAAATAATTTAATCAACACATTCATCAGTCAGACTAGTGGCAACATCTTCAGTTGTTGTGTGTATATGTGGCAAGTGTGTGTGTGTGTGTGTGTGTGTTGTCAAGATGAATGGAGATGACTCACCCCGATTATGGCGTTGAGTTCAGCCATGGTGACCTGCTTGGCCCTCTCCACTGCTTGGACCACCTGTTGTTGGTGCTACAAATACACACACACACATACACACACACACACACACACACACACACACAAATAGTATATAAATGCACACATACAATGCCATATAAAAGAGTAAGGATAAAAATACCATTGTAGATATTTATAAATACAGTCTATAGAGATAATGTATATTACATGAGCAGTCAGTAATCACACAGTAAAACCATTAAAGACCCAAACTTGAGAAAAGGTGCTAAAACAGCCAAACTCTGCTTGTACAGTAGGGGTGTAAGTCACTGGTTTCATCATGACATGATATTATGTTAATACTTTGGACAACAATACCATATTTGCCAATATCAAAAAGTCTACCGCAATACAATTTCAATTCGATTTAGGGGCCTGCAAAAGATATGAGCCTATATTATCTGCTCATTATCCCAGTCAGTTACAGGACGAGCTGCCACCCCTGTCTTTGCTTTTGGCCATAAAAGATAAAAACAACATATGCATAATATGAAACAATAAAACGGGTTCATTCTGTTTTAACACTTTCTGGATTAAAATGTTTTAATTTGAATTCAAACCATGATCTTTTTTCCTAAAACGTCAGGGCTATCTGACTTGAAGACAAACTTCTCCCAGCATCCTCAAAACGTCGATTAACAACAACATCTTTTCACTAAAGTATAAAACTCAATAATAACTGTCAAGGATCATAAACAAAACAACTGTCTTTTATAGATCACACTCCCCCATATAAACAGCACGCTAACGTCATTAGCAGAAGCCTATGTCATTTTACAATGCAATTAGCTTAGCGGCTAGCGAACTTTTCCTCCACTCACAAGTTAACCAATTTACTATTATTAATGCCTTGACTTACTCACTGCTGGTCTAAGTCTCTCCATCTCCCGACAGAACATATGATTTTCAGTCTATATACTGTTTTTTCAATCAACATTGTTGAAACAGAGTAGCTAACGTAAAGTTAGCAAGAAGTCAGTGAAGTGGCCCGGCAGGTACATGTTGTTTCCTGCATACCGTTTTTGTTTACAGATGACGTGTGATGTCTGTTGACTCGCAATTTCTCCGAAATCAAGACATTTCCACACTGATGATTTATTCCCGAGTAAACACCGTTTTCCTCATCATCTTTCTCTGGGCTGCTCGCCATCCTCAAGCAGCAGCTTGCCGCTTGGTGAAATACGCGCCTAGTCTATTTTTTCCGGATACGTACAGAAACGGCATCAAGCCGCACAGAGCAGATCGTACCAGGAAGGAAGTCAACAATACTGCATCCGGTCAATTTTCAAATTAAAACAGACTTGTGATCGTGTTTAACTTTACTAAAACGTTACATCGACCGCATCTGCTGCTTCTGCGTCTGAATTCTGTCCAGCAGGAGAATTTAATGCTGCTGATAACAGTCATTTTACATGAAATAGACAGAAAGTCAATCATAATTAACAACAGCACTGCAATGTTAAACACTTCAAATCTTATCTATCTCATATGTATTTCGTTTATGATTAAATTGGGCTATTAATTATTCATCCGTAGGCTAATTAATCAATAAGATCGACATGTTTTTCTCTAACATACAGCCACAAATCTTCCATCTTTTTTGTGTTTAACTGGTTTTATTTTTATTTTATTTTTTTTAATTTACTTTTATTTTTTTTAATCTGACTAAAACCAAAAAGAAAAAGAAATGAACACAAAATCAAGGGTAAATGACAAAATAAGCACAATCTTATAGGGTGTGGATATGGATCAATGTTTACACTTTGCACCGATGTTACGTGATCGATGCTCATTTAATGGATCGATGGATCGTTACACCCCTATTGTACTGTGTATAAATATAAAGGTCTGGATTGGGCAATCATGCAGTCACACAACTCAAACACTGACAGAAAAGTCACACACAGAAACACACATACTGTACACACGCACACACACACACACACACTTAAACACACACGTGCTCAAAGCCACACTAACTAAAATCTCAGTTCTGTTGACACAAAATCCCAGTGTAATCAGTCATACAAAGGCAAATATGCATGTGTGCAACAGTGCTTGCACACACATACACTCACTCACATACACTATCTCACACACGCACAAACGCACACAGCAGACACACAGTGTCAATATTGATCAAACTGACAGAGCTGTGACCTTCCTGTCTCCAGGGAGCATACTCATCAGTGCACACTCACACTCTCAGACAAAAAGATTTGTGTCTGCAGGTTTGTACTCCGATCTACACACTCTAACACTTATAGCCAGCGTACAGACAGTCAGAGCAACAATACAACATTATATTTAACTTCAGTATCCATGCTCCTTTTACTCAAGTGGTATTAAACAGACAAAAAATCTTTATTAAAAATAAAGCTATACAAAGCAATGAATGGAGGCAAAGCACACACAGAAACAGTGATAATGTTGTTGAATGATAAAAAGGCAAACGCAACATGTAGCTGTATTTAATTTAAAGATAATGGGATCTAAATGTTCTGCAAACAATACAATTTAATATTACTCTTAAGGCCAGAGAGCCTTCTTAATGAAATCATTTAAAGTTGGCTGTAATGCCATTGTAAGTAGTTCTGTATTGTTTCCAGTGACACAGATACTTGTGGACATTTGTTTAATATATGTTTATTATTTTTTTAACTTGTTGGTAACTTTTAAGAAAATAACTGTCATATTTGTTGAAACTGTCACTATTGTGAAAGAAGCACGAGACAGATAATCTATGAAAAAAATCATGTACTTCCTCGTTTTCTACTACCACTAATGGCATTTGCTAGGATCTATGACTGCGCACTGAAAACAACCAATCAGAGCCCAGGAGTGTCTAAAGCGTTAATTCCTACTTGTGAACTGCAGCCAATCTGGGCACCGGTGATCAAATATAAATCAAGATTCTGTTACTGCATTGCCTATTTCTCTCCTCAATGTTGGCAGAACCGTATTTTGGTATCGATTAGCTGTAAAATGAGAACGTTTGTCAAATGGTGGGCAGAGTTTTGGGCCTGAGTGTTTCAAAACATGGCAGCCGGCTCACATTCTTCATCTTACATCTAGACGGTGCACTAAAATATGTTTCTATAAAACATTGTAGGTGCAAAACAGGCAATAAGGTAACAGAATCATGGTTCCATTCTGATCAACGCTGCTAATTTTGACAGTTTGACCACCATTCACAAAAAGTGACTGACATGTCATGACTGACAACAGCTGCGTTAGAGACTCCTCAGCTCTGATTGGTTGTTTTTGTTTACATAGGGTAATGCCATTAAAAGCACTTAGGGAAGGCAGAGGGACATGTTTTGTTTCCCACAGATTATCTCTTATTAAATGCTCTGTGACCAAAGTGACAGTTTCAGCAAATATGACAAACTTTTTTTTTTTATAAAAGTTGACAACTACAGCTTAAATGACGATATAGCTAATTAAGTGCTGTTTGATGAGATATCAGTAGATTTATTGATTGATTTGCGTTTCATTCACAGAGAATGATTTATTGAGGAAGCTTGTGAAATGGAGGAAATGCCAGTCTAAAGCATCAAATGGATCATAATGTTGAATCAACTTAACCTGCAATATTTGTTGCAGCACTCTGTTGCAATAAATGGCAATATCTCTGTTTTCGTTTACTTTATTCAACTTACATACACAAATTAAAGTCAATGTTTTTTGTCAATATAGGAAGAAATTCTGAATCTATACTTTGCACAGCATGCAATTTTATCCATTATTATTCTTATTTAATAATTATCTGAATGCAAAGAAAATAAAATACAGGCCTGGGGTGCGAACAATTGTCTCCTGATTATGTGTGTGCATATTTTGTGTTTATCTGTAAGTGTGCCTGGCAGTGGTGACACTTACCTCTTGAGAGAGGAAAGGGATGATCTGAGCGCAGATGGCACTGAGACGCTTGACAATCTCCGCCTGGGATGGAAAGAGAGAGAGACGAGAGACAGAAGGAGAGAGAAAAGGATATATGATCACGCCGCATACAGTGCGATAATAAGTACACAATGAACACAGCATATGATACACCTTTACAGCACATTAAGCCTTTGCTGCATTAAAACATCTTTCTAACGAGCAAGGAGCTCCATCAGTGACAACTCTATGAGACGGAGAGAAGACAAATGTGCGAGTGAGCAGCAGAGGTAGAAGGATGGAGGCAGCATTAGAGCTCCAATCATCCTTTGGTCTTTTTAGCACCATCACACTCTCATTTAGCTCGGCCTCACTCACTCTTCCTCCATCTCTCTCCTCCTCAGAAGCAAACATAATGAGCGAACAAACACACAAAAAGCGGAAAACCTCTAAGAATTTCTTTCCAAAGCTCTCCACCTGTCACAGTCAGCTATCCAGTGAGTGCTATTACATTTGTCTATTTCCTAAAACTCGTAAAAACTATAAAAATGCTCCTTCTTACCCCTCACACACACATAGACAACACAGGCACACGTGGCAAACCTAGTAACCATCCGCAGAATACAGCTGCCTGCACACACGGACACATAAAAACATAAGCACACACTCTCCCTGTGTGTCTCTCTCTCTCTCACTCACACACACACTCGCACGCACACACACTGAACCTCTGCGGTGTGTCTAATTCTATCTGTCTGAGTGCCCTCAGCCTCATTTTGTTCTCTTCTTCACTCAGCCGTTCTCTCTTTTTCTACAACAGCTCTCACACTGAGCCATTATTACCCTATTCATCCTCTTCCTCCCCCCACTCCCCCTCTCTTGCTCGCTTTGTCTCGTTTTCTCCCATCTTTCTATTTTTCTATATTATTCCCTTTCTCTCTGTTTTAATTTATCTTCCCTCATTCCTCCCAGCTGCCCTTTTTCTTCTGCTAACATCAGTCGCTGGCTTCTCTTTTTTCTTTGTGACTTTGCTGTCACGCATTACCACAGCCACTTTTTATTTTTATTTTTCCTCCCTCTATCCGTTTTGCTTTCTCTCTCTGTATCCCTCTCTTCTCACTAATGCATGTTTCTGGCACTCGAGATGCTGGAGAAGAAGAGAGAAAGACAGCAAAGAGGTGATGAGGGCAATGCAATGACTGACAGGGCTGTATACACCATCATGCAAAGGCTCGTGCGCACAAACACACACACACACACACACACACACACACACACACACACACACACACACACACACACACACACACACACAAACCATCAGCCGGCCTGTCAGTTGCAGCAAGTCTCTTCATGACTTCATAAACTGGCTATCACCAGACACACAACTCTGTTCCAAGGACAGACACAGTCTTATCACATGATACATGTGTCAATGTATGCATGTGTGTGTGAAAGTGCGTGTGAGAGTGTGTGTGTGTGGGTGGTTGTGCCTGAGCTCCTCAGTGTATTGGGAAAGATGTGCATGTATAGTGTGTATATGCCGACCATGAAGAGGAAAGTGATGGCGAGAGAGAGGAACAGATATGACAGAAGAGAGTGACTTTTTACAATATTTCTTACTGCTGGGTATTCTGCAGATTGTTTTTTCTTTTAAAGCAAACTGTATGTTTACCTGCTTGATTTGACTAAATCCCCTTATTTGCTTTCTATTTCTTCTACCTTTGCTGCTAAATTAAAACTGGAAATAAAATAAGACACAAGGTGGGAGCCTGCATAGTGTTGGGTATCGGCACTAATACCTTATCAACTAAAAGAATCCAAGTAGTATCGAAACCTTTTCCAATCAAACGATGCCTGCATTCCATACTTTTTGTACCAAACTCTAGACAAAAATACAAGCATTTTTTGATTTAATGCAACGTGATTTGCCCACTACCACAGTAGCTACAACTGTGCTGTGGTGAAGCCAAGTGCGGTGGATTTGATAAGTTGGCAATTCAGCATGCCATAATGCCACGAAAACAGTCAAAAGTATGGCTACACTATATGCCTATAGCGACTAGTGGCACTTAAAGCAACTGAATGCTCAGCCCCTTCTCATCCCCAATGCATTGAATAGCGTTATTTAGTCAGTGTTCTTACTGTCAGACACCAAGACAGAGAGGCACCTTTCGCAGCAGCATGATACACACGGGGCCACAGAAGTTGTTGGCACAGCGGGCAACAAACCAACTTGTAATATACCACCGCTTTATCAGTGGACATCAGTGTCAGACACTAACTTACAGAGGCACTCTTTGCAGCAGTATGGTTCGCACCAGGCGGTGGCAGTTTGTAATGCCACCAGCAACTACTGTAATGTGAAGAGCAAGAAAGTCCATATAGGGAGGGTGGGATGGGTGGTGGATGGATCAGACAAACAATTGTACTTATTTTAGGACAAACCATGATGCTTTTTCTAAACCTAACCACAGACATTTGTTGCCTAAACCTAATAAAGTAAACAAAAAAGCAAAGTGTTTAAAAGTTGTAGTAGTGTCCTAAATTTATTTTCAAAAAGACAGTATGCATGTGACAACAAGAAACTTAACACTTTCTGTGAAAACTGAGTGTATTTTGAATAGAAACAACACATATAACAAGTGACAATTGAAACACTTTCCCTAAAACCAGACAGGGGGGTACCTCTAAAGTCATATTTTGACGTGTAGGTCCGCTGGCAAAGTGGCAATATTTGATGGGTTGGGATGATAATGTGCTGAATTGATGGATATCAAATAAAGTAGGAAAAAAGTACTAGTAAAAGTACTGAATTGGTATCGATATCACACTAATAAGTGTACTGGAATTAGTACTGGTATCATAATTTTTTTACCCAGCACTATAAGAGCTAACCATGCTTTGCTTTGTCAGGTTTTGGAATTGGGAAAGGTTCTCTTATCTGTCAAAAAACATCACAATCTGCTAACAATTCAGCATAATCAGCAAATTGCCCAATCTGAGAGATTTCCAGGATCAACTGACTTTTTTTTTGCATGAACTGCAACTTGTGCAATCTTTCAACACAGAAAAAAGGGGAATATTTACTGCTGACCACTAACCTTTGGCGTAAATTATTTGATTCCGAGGACAAATATTAAATCTTTGGGTATTCATTACACACTTTTCCTTTAATTAACTTACATATACGGCATAATCTATGCTGAGTCAACTTTCCTTCGATCAGTTATATCTCAGCAACTCCTGAGAGCTACAAAAAAAAGGTTGTCATCAGGTCACAGATCTATTCAGATGGCCTGTCCAAGATAAAAATCAACCTGACAGGTCTGATGCTGGACCATGAATCACACCAGACAGATCAGCAGACACCTGAACATGGCTGGTTTATGAAGCTGCTTTTATTGACTGTTTTCTGAAAAGGTGACAGTAACTTGGATTGAAAGAATCAGTCACAGAATTGTTATTGAATCAGTGTTGCAGAAGTAGAAATAAACATTATTTTTGATAAACAATGTGAATTTATTAAAAACATTTAGAGCAGAAAAAAAGTAAAATTTTAATTTTTTAAATTATCTTTATTTTATTATTTTTTAAAAAAAATAATGATTAGCTCTATTTTGTTTGAAAAGAAGAACCATCAGCCATTTTGCATTGCATTTTACTATCCAGGGACAAAATAAATGTACTCTAACAAGTTCTGTGATTTATGGATCTCCAAGTGACAGATTTTATCTTTAATTTTAATGAATTGATGAATGATTTTAGCATACAGTTTTAGGTTGAAAAATAAGCTTGTAAGTTACAGAAATACATAAAAATACAGCCCAAGTACAATGTTGTTGATTAACTTCTGCAACACAACAGCATCTGACCAACTCCATGTTCTGGCTGAGAGGCCGTGGATGGTGTGATGAATGCAAGATGCCAGTCAGCCGATGGGTTTACAATATAGTGAAAGTGAGCTGGGCTGAGGCAGTCTGAGCCGGGCCAGGTGTCAGAAACAACACGGCACAGTCTCGTTCCACAGCCCTGCCAAAGCACAGCCACCAGGGAGTACTGGCAAAGACAGGCCGGATGGAGGGATGAACGGATGGAGGGATGAATGGATGGGTAGATACAAAGGAAGAGAGGGGGCTGGTCAATAAACACCTGAGGGCAGATACACTGCCAACTGGCATGGGGACAGAGAGAGAGACAGAGAAAGAGAGGCTTTAAGTGAAACAGAGAAAAATAGGTGAGGGACAAAGAAGTACATAAATGCTTTTCATTTCAAAGACAAAAACGTCCTAAATTATCCTCTATAATAGACAAATATGTGGAGGAATGGAAATTGGGAGTAAGGTCTGAGGAGAGGAGAAAACGAAGAAGACGAAGACACCGTAGGACAAGGACAGCCTGTTCCAGAGGCTGTGATGCATATTAGCCTATCTGAGACACGCACACACACACACACACACACACACACACACAGTGGCAGTGTGCTCAGGCTTGTCATTGCGTCAGATCAAGATCAGTACAATAACCACAACCAGGAAAATATTTATATGATCACAGTGCCTTGTTGCTGCAGATTAATACAACCTGAAATGTGTGAAAAGGTAACACACACACACACACACACACACACACACACACACACACATCAATATAACACACAAATCCAATATCTAACCTTTATTATATCAATTGAACATATTTGGTATAACCTTTCTATGAGGACTAACTAAAACAGAAGCAACCACATGCAGACAAACTGCATTGATTCTTTTTAAATGATCACGTAGAGACGAGCAACAAACACCACAGTCACAGAGATGAGATCTCTGCAACTTGTCAGCAGAAGGAAGTTGAGCAGATTTCAACATCCTGCATATGAGCAGCGATTTGGTCTGGTTACAGGTGTAATCACATGATGCTGAATGGTTTGCTTGCAATTATGTGAAATTCACACAAAGGGCAGGAAGTGATAAATCTATATACTGCATGAATTGCAAAATAGAGGAATTTGACTGTATACATTGTAAAATGATTTGATGAACTTGCAAGCACCAGGTATCGTCAGAAAAGTGAAACTTACATTGGATGTGATCCTTACAAAACATAGAAAAAATATTTCTCTCACAACTTGATCAATTTGCCTGGCATGGGCCCAATATTACACAGCGAGCCAATGAAAGCACACAAGGGTCTAGAAGACTAACAGTTTTATGTGACTGAAATGACTGCTGTCTTGTTTTGTGCTTGAGTATAACTGTCTTTTCTTCACATTTCAACTCTGAACACTGTACTGTGTACTGTGCTAACTTTAGTTACTATTTTCTACCTACTAGGTCAACCGTAAGATAAAGATAAAGTAAGATGGGTCTTGAGACCCATGAGGTTTATGATGAGTATATTTCACAGGAACATGGAAATTAACATTTCACATTAAATAAATAGTCAATTTTTTTTTAAATGTATTAACAAGAATTTAAAAGCACTGAAAAAGTGTAATTCCTTTAAAATATCTGCACCGTAGATGGTGATGCCAACAAGTAAGAGGAAGCACAGCTAGAGACAGCTAGTGTGTGCCGGAGCAATGAGAACTCAGCTTGTGTTTGAGAGAGAGAGAGAGTGTGTGTGTGTGTGTGTGTGTGTGAGAGAGAGAGAGAGAGTATGCTGTGTGTTCTCAAACGCACAAATAAATGGATGCAAAAAAACCCAGGAAATATCAAGGGAAAACACAAGAGGAGTATCTGAATTGCAGGGAACTAAACAAAGAAAATGGCTTTAATGCAGGAAGTTGCAGCAGGTTGGAGTTTGTGCATAAGAAATGGGTACTCAGTTTTCCAGCTGTTGTTATGTTGTTGTTTGTTTTTTTAATTTAATCATTTCTGCAAAAACTGGCCGGCCGTAGAAAGTATGACATTGTGTTGAGAAACCTCCAAGAGTTCATCATCATGAAAGTTTAAACACACAAAGTTAAGGTCATATATGTGGCACAGCAATAAATTCTTCTTTGGCCAAACATTTTGCACCTGCATTCAACTGTCAATCAGGAAAAAAATCTATCAGAGGACAAGGAAACAATTTCTACACCGCCACATGACTCATTAGACCAGAATGCAATGCAGGGAAAAGCATACTTTGTGTATGAGGCATAATTCAGGTTTTTTCTTGACTGGAAAAAAATCATTCCCCTGCACTTACTTTGCAATCACTATCGCTATTTGCTGCTGCTCTCTCTCTCCACCCACATGTTTAACCCACAGCGCAAACGCAACACGTTCCTGCCTGTTCTCTGAAGGCTGTCAAAAGGCATTCGAGGAAATGTAGAAAATGACTAACTGAAGTAGAAATAGACGAGATAGGTGGGTTGATGAGGCGGTGGGTACACTGGAGAAGAAAATAATAACACTCGCTCACAAAATAAGCCATCACAGACTGACGGTGTAACAGCGGTTCTGCACGTGGAATTTTCTCTCAATAATGAGCCAGCGTCTGACTGTTCTGACAAAGACAAAGCTTGTTTTAGAGGGAGGGGGTCCTTTTAGAGTAAGATCTGCCCCCGAGCTATTTTCTTTCAAATGCTTGGAATGACAAGGCGTCCTGCGTTGTGTAACTGCAGCATATTGGCAGGCTTGTAAGAGGTATAAAGTGATATATGGAGGTTTATATGTAACACATTCTGATCAAGGGTAGAAATGTGCACAAACTCAAAAGTAAAGATGAACTAACAGAAGACAAGCTGATGTTTTTCCATGCACACTTTTGTGACACTACAGTGAACTTGAACTGGAACATCGGGGGAGACACGTCCCTGTGAAAGATCAGCATTGTATTTGGTCTCCCAGCATGATGGCAAGCAAGCAACAGTGGCCGCGTTCATCTTGCCAATAAAGCTCGGTGAATTTGAATGTGACGAGCGTGGGTTGAGATTGGCACGGGAGGAGGGAGATGGTGCCCAGTGTGCTCGGGCACTGCCAGCTGTGCCAGCCTCTGAGTCCCACTACGGCTGAGCGAGCCAGCTTTATGGAGGGGGCATGTGTGTGTGTGTGTGTGTGTTTGTGTGTTTGTGTGTTTGTGTGTGTGTGAGAGAGAGAGAGAGTGATACCCCACTCCTTTACTCACTCTAATTGCTCTCAACAAAAAAATCTGTGCCATCTCTCCCAGCTCCTATTTTATTTCTATTTTTTATTCCTAAGTCACCTCTCTCTGGGTTACTGTAATAGTTGCTGGTTTGAATCCTTGGAAGTAGCTCAGGAGACAGAATGAGCAACAGTTAAGCAAAGCACTTAACCTCCAACTGCAGAGGACTCAATCTGTAACTGGCAACTTCACAGTGAATGTGTGACACTGAGAGAATGTGATGCACAATGTTGACAAAAAAAGTATGCATGCCTTGTCAACTTTACCTTGAGAGAAAGACGGTTATACAAAATGGTTTTGTGATGACAGAAAGAGCGGCAAGGCTCTGTCCTTTACACTTCCTATTACTGGTACAACATATATATATATATATATATATATATATTATACTGGTACAATAAATTTTTGACCTCAATAGTTCGCAGTCATGAGCTGTGTTCAAAATGATTTGAAAGTTGCATGTTGCAACAATGATATTAAACTCATGTGTTTAGGCTGCTGAAAAATTGCAACAAGAGGGAGTAACTGCAGAGAGAAAAAAAAAGTCTAAAACTTTGCCTCATTTCAAGATAACAACAATGACTCTGTTGTTTCTGTAAAATGATCATTTCAAGTATGGTTGGACACTGGAAATACACTGAAACATCTAAGCCACATGGCCTAAAGTATCTAAAATGCCATGTACTGTATGTGACACTCTACACGAGTTCCACAATTGAGCAGCGTCTCTTGCCAGAAACCTGCGTCCACACCGATAACTGACCAGGAGTCAAAAAGGGAATCAATAAAGAATCAGATCAATAAACAGAATCAAAAATGTCACTGGTATTATTAGAATCTCAACAATTCCCATCCCCAATATTTAATTGCATTTTTAGATCAAAAAATTAATTGATTAATCAAGAAAAACTTAAATAATCCTTAACTGCAGCTACACAGTCAATACTTCACCATTTGATGAGTAGTTCATTGAGATTTTAGATATTAACAGAATGATTTTTTTTGAATCATCAATAACAAGTGCTGTGTCAAGTAACTCTTATCTAACACAAAGCACTGGATTCTGGTATTCATTTATCAAAAAGCAGTGTACATGCCATGAAGTGATTTTGGACACAGTCATATTGCATGTTGCAGTGCCTCAGTGTCTTTTCACTGCATGTACATGTGGCTGCAGAATACCCTAATTTATTTCCAAGAGTCAGAGGGTGTGTACATATCACACAACACAAACACAATCCTGGAGCTTATCTCTGTCCCCTGCTTTCTAATTGGGCTGCTCTCCCCTCTGTGAACAGTTTAAGGTAAATATTTGTAGCCAATGACGCACTAATCACCCACTGATTGGGGTTGCAGGCACAGAGCCGTTCAATGAAAACAGCCATTCCTGTTTCCTCTCTTTCAGCCCCCCCAACCTCCTCCTCTTTTCTTTCCTCTTTCTCTCCGTGCAATCAGCCTTCTTCTCTTTCTATTCTGCTGGCTCATTTTTCCACTTCCACAGTATCTCTCTCTCTCTCGTCCGCTCTCCATGTCCTCTTGCTCTGTTTTCCCTCAGTGCACTTGGCCTTGCTCTTTTGCTCTGCCCTCCTTCTCATTCTCTCTCATTTCTTTCTCCTTCTTGCTCTATCTCTCTGCCCTGCTTCTCTCCCAGAATCTCCCTCCACCCTCGCTCTCTTTTCTTTTCTTGCTCGGTCTTGTTTTCCTCTCTCCGCCCTCTCTCTCTCTCTCCTCTGGGCAGCGAGCCAGCTCCTCTTCCCTGGCACCAAGCCAACTCCTCGCCTCCTCCTCCTCCTCCTTCCCTCCCTTCCTCTATCCCCCTTGCCTCTGATTGATGGCCCCTCTATTCTGGAAGGAGAGTAAGAGAAACAGAGAGAGAGAGAGAGAGAGAGAGGGGGAGTGGGAGAGGAAAGGGGAGCAGCAAAGCACACACCGAAACACACAAAAACACTGAGAGGCACACACACACGTGCACACAAGCACTCTCAGAATTGTGCGGCTCCACACACACAAGTACACACACACAAAAGCCATCACAAACAGTCGTACACACACACAAAAGCAACAAGGGCACACAGAAAACCAATCCAAACAGAGCAGAGGAGAGCACATATACAAAGAGCTGTGTGCAGAGCAAGCAGAGCCTCGCAGCATGAGACCAAAAAGCACACGCGCACACACACACTCACACATTTCCTCAGACACACACACACATATAAAGACACAGATTCAACCTTCAGTGCAGTAACAATACAAGATAGGCAGCGGACCAGGCAGCAGAAACATTTAGAATGAAAAATACAGACAGACAGCTCACTTTGACTCCTCACACACACACACACACATCAAGACATTGGTGGATATCCATCACAGTTACCACCATGTACTAACAATGACTTCACACAAACACACATATAAGCCTGTATGAAAGGATATAGATGCACGGCCCATACACCTCTGCAATATACAAATAAACATACTGTAAACAACACACACACACAGGGAATCTCTGACTGACACAAAATCTGTGTCTCACAGTTGGGGTTGTAGTTTTACAAACAACTGAATCCCCCTCTTTCTCTCTGTCACTTTCTCTGTCTCTCTCTGGCTATATTATACACTAAGCTATTAGTCATATTCACACTGTGCCAGCTCACCAGCTTGCATTGACAGACTGCATACGGCTTCAAACTCATGTCGTCCGCAATGCAATCAGACACACAGTAGCCAGAGTAGCAAAGCCGGCTGTACAGTATGCATGCATGCAAAACCATACTCTCATAAACAACCATTGATAGATCTCTTTGTTATTACAGATCTCATTAATGCTAGTGTCTGAGAGCTGCAAGAGCATGAGCATGTTGTGGAGGAAAACGCAGTTTCTCATATTTTCTAGACCATCGCAGACAGTGCTTGACTTGGAGGGTCCAAGAACAGTGCAATGTCATATGCTGTAAAGCTCTCTGAGGCAAATTGTGATTTGTGATAGTGGGCTTTATAAATAAAATTGACTTGACTTGACTTGGGCAATACAGAAACATCTGATTTTTGCCCACATTAAAAGTCATACCTTTTGCATATCTCTATGCCCTGGTGAATGAAGGTACAGTGCACAATCTGAAATCTAACATCCAAGCCAGAGTGTCCTTGTTGGAAATTGACTCATAATGCCAGAAGGAGAAAAACTGATTCTCAAGTGAGAAATTCTTTAAATTCAACTGTTGCTTCCCCTATTGCTAACCTCAGTTACTCGCTACAGTGCAAATTAGACCAAGGACACAGGCAGTAATATCTGTGATAACACTGAGCCTCCCCTCCTCATGGTCACCCACAATGTTTCTAAATGACATTTAACTTTTCTTTACTGTTATAAACATGTCCCACATATTATGGCCTTGCCTGCAGTGGCAGTCAGTATTAAAATACTTCTTCCTGAGACCAATAAATGATATGTTTTCAACTGGTCTTAAAAGCCTACTTGGTATTATGTATATATGTATATATAGTGGACTAAAACAGAGCTGCAACTATTAGTCGATTAATCAAGAAGTTAATCTACAGAAAATGAACTATTTTGATAATCAAAGAACTGTTTCAATAATATTTCAAGCAAAAAGCAAAACATTTTCTGTTCTCATACTTCTTAAATGTGATAATTTGATGCTTTTTTTTGTCAAGCATAGTAACCTGAATAGCTTTGGATGTTTGGACCGTTGGTTGGAAAAAACAACCACCATTTGAAGATGTCACATTGGGTTCTGGGATAGGGCATGTTTCACTATTTTCTGATATTTTATGGACAAAATGATTAATTGAGCAAATAATGGGTGCATTTTTTGATGATGAAAATAATCGTTAGTTGCCCTAGACTAAAACATCAGAAGTCTATGAGTCCTCAGCCATGCTTGCGGCACTGTAAAACCCCTTTCCCACTGGATATAAGTTCCACTTACATCTGGCTTTTGTATTTATTAGGAAAGGTTATAATTGGTATTCACTTCCAAGACTAATGACTCTGCATCTGAAGTGATGGAATATGAAACCCGGGTAGAAGTGCTAAATTAAGCCCCTTTGCTGGAGCAATGCAATGACGTCCATCTCCATCCAAGTGCTGCTCGAACATTAACAGAAGTAAGAAGGCATTCTCCTGTACTGCACAGCTCTGGTCTACTGGCAATTTGAAAGGAGTCTATCACCAATTTTAATGGGTCTCCAGCAAAAACCCACATACATGTGCTAATTTTGGCAGAAAAGAGGAACTACAATGCTTTAGGGTTAATGCTAGACATCAGTATGCAAACATCCTCACAAAGACCATGCTAGAGGAAAAGTAAGGAGAGCATCAAATCCATTAGTATACAATGTGTTTTCATATCATGTGGGAACCATGAATATCTGTACAAAATCTTGTAGAACTGAAAATATTTGACAGGATAGGTGAAAGCTTTGATATAGGAGTGGCGGTCACTGGTAAAACCAAAGTTGGAATTCATCCTTTTGGGACCATAGATATCTGTGAAAATTAACATGACAATGCATCCGATAGTTGTTGAAATATTTCAGTCTTAACTACTGTTGTCAATCAACAGATTCACAGACTGACACTGCCATCCTAAGCAGCAGGCCACTAGTTTAGGCCACTAAAAAGCTTTTATCTACATCATATTTCCAACTATAAATGAATTTTGATTCAAATGATTTCATCATTTGAAAAAATATTTACTTGAACATATGCTCCTCATGAATTTATGCATGAACTTTTACACAGAAATAGATTTCACATGGGATGTGCAGCAGTCATACATACAGATGGATAAAAAGCCACATGCTGTGCAGCTGCTCCCTCAGAGTACTAGCACCTTATTTGTCCCAATTCAAGGACTGGTCACAGAACACAGTAGCATATGCAGCCAATATCATATACACGTACATACACACACACACACACACACACACACACACACACACACACATAAAAGCCAATACGGTGTGTGCAGCTACTCAGAGCTCCTCTGCCAGAGTGACAAAGCCATTACAGTAAAAGGCTAGCTCCCTGGGAATTTAATCACACGTTTTCTCTCTCATCTCATCTTTCTCTCTTTCTCTTTCTGTGTTTTTCCTTCTCTCAATGTATTTTCTATCATTCCTAAAGGGTTATATCACACTCTATTCCTGCACGCTCTCTCTCTCTCTGCCTCATTATTCACAAATGAGCTCTGTTACACATGTATGCACAGGCATACGCACACAGGCATACGCACACAGTATGAAAGGGAATGAGAGCGAGAGACATCAAAGCTGCACAGACACACACACACATACACAAATACACACACATACACAAATAGACACAGAGCACAGATGCTACAACATGTGCAGAGAGGGACTGCATACACCAATGGTCAGAGAGAGTGTAAACAACACATACTATAAACACACACACCTGCACACAAAGTCATTTGACCTCTCCAAAGCCTGATCTAGTTGACCCACATATGCAGGCTCATTCTAATCCAGCCCTTTAAATGAAACCAGTTAAAAAAAACCTAAAAAACTCAAACCACAACTGTGGGATTATCGACTGACTGGGAGGTGGGAATGACAGAAAGAAATATGAGGCAGAGGGGATGGAAAGAGTAAGATTGAGAAAGAAAAAAGAAGAAAGAGAGAGAAGCCCAATCCTATTACGAACCAAAGCGGTGAGTTGAAAATAAAGGCATCTCTCGCTCTTTCCCTCTCTCTTCCTCATTCTCTCTCCTCCACCCCTCCCAGATGAAACGAGGATTCAGGTCACAACTTCAGCCAAATATACCAACGCATGCACGCTCACACATGTGCACAAACACATGCATAAAAAGGCTAGACAGCTCGGGCTAATTAGGCGAGAGGATAAGCGCATGCAGACACACTTTTTTATACAAGACAAACAGATAAACATTCTCTCATGTGATCTCCATCTCTTTCTTTTGCTCTGCCTTAATCTTCTTGTTTTATTCATTTTCTCAATTTATTTCTTCACTCTGTTCATCGTCTTTCATTTTTCCCTCCAATTTTCTTTCACTTTCAGCTCGATTTGCAGTTTTTTCCTATTGTATGACTGCTAAAAATGTCAACATGGCTTGCAATATTACATGAACTATCGCATAAAAGAGAGTGCGAAAGAAAAGACTAGGCTACTCGCTTTTTTCTGTCACACAAAAACCCTCCCACACCCTCGGCCTCATATGTGTGGTGGTGAAATGAAAGGAGGGAGCAGGAAGGAAGGACAGCCAGCTGCTTCATCTGTCCTCAGGAGTCCACAGGGGAAACAGTCTGGCTGCCGAGCATCCTGACTATCAAACACAGCTTCCTATAATATCCTGCCTGGTCTGTGAACCACATCATCTCTCTATCTAGCGTTCTGATACAGTATGTTAAGTCTACATGCTAACACTGGTTCTTATAATATCCTGTCTGTTGGGTGTGAACCTGACGTTCACATGGCAGTCTAACAAGAATATAAGTTATTGCTGAAATGTGAACACAACTCCAATGATATCCTTAATTATCATTAATTTCTGTGACTCGTGGTGGAAGTCAGGACCTGAAGTGTGACACGGTGACTGTAGAGCTGCTGGTTTAAGTAAGACACCTGGCGACCAAGCACTTTACTAAATATGTATTATTTAAGTGCTATGTTGGTGTTTGATGTTTGGCTTACTAAGTTCCCAGCTGGACATTTTTAAGGCTTTTAACTCAAACTGTTATTATCCTAAATGGCTTAAAATTAGTAACCAACTAGAGGTTAACTATCAGCTCAAGGACACAATGACATTTTTCAGGAATGGGATGTTCTTTCTTACTTCAGGGTCACCATTTGGACTGTTGGCCTGATTTTTTCTTCGCTTTAAAAAAAAATACACTGCTGTCATATCCCAGTCACCTGTTTATTTAAGAGGGTGGTTAAGACTATTCTTTGGTATTTCTATTTTATTTCATAGTGAGGAAGAGAGGAAACACAGGGGAGAAAGAGGGGAACCTGAACCCAGGATACTGCAGTAAGGACTCAGCTTTAAAGGGACACTTCACCCCAAAATCAAAACACATATTTTCCCTCTTACCTGTAGTGCTATTTATCAGTCTGAATTGTTTCGCTGTGAGTTGCAGAGTGTCAAGATTCACTCGGCTTGTGGTGCTAAGTCACCACACCTTGTATTGCACAGTTTCATGTAGGAATAATCTAATGAAATTCACCCACCTAACAAATCACAGCACAGAAGGAAATGTGCATCTACTCATGGACGAGAGGCTCGTTCTCATGACAGCATGAGATATAAACATTAACAGAGTCCTGCTCAGCTGAGCTGTAACTTTAGGGCGCTCAGTGGTGCTAGGTGAGTGAGCAGTTGATGCACGCTTCCCTCTATGTGGTGATACCGTTGGTCTGTGGATTATCTTGAGTAACCAGGTCATGGTTTCTGAGACACTGATGTTGTCTTGTTTGTTTTGTTTTTTTGACATTTTGAAGACCACAAGCTGAGTGACATGTAGTAATTTCAGAGGAGACAGAAATCTCTATGGCCAATATCTCCAACGATCTGCAACTCACACCAAAACAATATAGACTGATAAAAAGGTATGGCTGGGTGAACTGTCCTTTAAACTGGTACACACTCTACCCGGTGAGCTAAAGGGGGGCTCCATACCATGTTTGTTTAATTGTTTTATAAATATGTGTTCTAGCCACCCAGAAGGCTAGTATTGTATAGTATGAACTATTATAAAAGCTCAAATGTGACCCAGCTTTCAACTACACCAGCCCCTCAAGGTTTTTGCTGCCTAATCTCTAATTATGCACCCTCACTGCCCAGTATCCCTGTTGTCTAGCATGCTGCCATACCAGGCAACAAGAAATGTGCAAAAAAATCAATTTTTCCAGCAGCTTAGCATGAAGAATTTCTCATGCAAGCCTAAATTGGTGCAAGAGCTCAAAGTGTCACCTAATGTCAAGAGAAAAAACTTGTTTAGATTTTAACCTTTGAATCTGCAGTATTTCAATCAGCAACCATGCAGGCTTGACTCAGACAGGCTGTTACTTGGGATATCGATTTCTAAATAAATCCAGGAGACATTTTTATACACATAAAAGGAGTAATCATTGTACATGCATAATGATGATGAATTTACAACACTGAGTCATCCGAATTGGAGCCAAAAACAGGATTTTCCTGTTTCCAGTGATATGAGTGTGCAGACACTGCTGAGGAGGAAAATAAATTAATGATGCAACATTAGCCAAAGTCAAGTGTTTTTCATCCTTTCCTGTTCCCTTTCCAGGTAAAAAGAAGGTGCTAATATGTGGTGTGTCTGATAGAAAGTGAGTCATTTTTGTGATGCACTGTCAGATCCCAACCCAGTCGTTTAGAAACACTTACCCATGCTGTTATTGAAATGCTGCCACAGTAGTTTCCCTGCTGGCCCCAGGGGTCTACTGGGGGACACTATCCCAGTAAAGAAATAATGGACCCACTTCTAAAATCACCCATTAACTCTGAAACTGTGAAGATGTACAGTATGTGTGCACGTCAAAATATACATTTCACTGCAAGACAGAGGAAAGAGATATGTTACCATTTACAGCACCAAGGATATTTCATTTTGCAAAGCCAGCAAGTAAAACAGTGTACAAAGTGCAGGGAACATGTTTTCTGACTGAGGTCATTCAGTATCACTGTAAAAGAAACAGGACAGCAAGGTTTTTCTCTTTCCCTGCCATCAGGATACCCTAAAGCCCAGTCCAGTACCCATAAGATAAATGTTGTCATTGTGCTTTTTTGCCAACAATGGATATGTTAAATTTATAGGTTTAATACGATTCATATCAACGTTTCTAAAGTGATGTAGTTCTTTTTTCCAGCGCAGCTCTGCGAGGCAGGGCAATCAGCAAGATGGCTGCCAAGCTGCAGACCACTTATCAAGAGCACCAAACAACAAAACTGGTTGTTTTTAGTGAGACATCGCTGCCATTTCCAGCTGCCATGTGCAACCAAAAGCTGGTGTTTTTTATTGAGACATCAGCTCCATTTCAAGCCAGGTCACCAGAAATTGGTAAAAAATCCAAAACATGCTAGTTTGCTAACCATAACCAAGTAGTCTTTGAGCCTTAACATAACCAAATCCTAACCACAGTGTTACAGAAATAAACAGAAACACATAACGTGTGCTGTGCTATGCAGTGTGCTTCTGGGTACATTTTGATCCCCAGACTTTTGCCGTGAAGTGAGCGCCCCTGACTTTCACACTACTCTTTGTTACAAACAGCTGTGTGCATGATGCAGCGGCACAAATGAGGAAGAGTCTGCACCGTAAGGCTTCAATACAACATTATCTTCTCTCTTTTGCTTAGAAGTGGTGATATAAAGCTCACATCAGCTTAATATGACACAGTCTCTGGCTTTTGTTTGATTTCTAGTGCCCATAAAAAAATGTTGTGCATATCCGAACTGCCTTTAGGGCCATCGGTTTGTTAAAATGAATGCCTCTCTCATAATGAACATCCAGCTTGACCTGTTCAAACTTTAAATAACATAAAAACAAATCATCAAATATTCACATTTAACGGCCAAATTTGATTTGACTGACATAATTCTGTGTCAGTACAAGTACAAATGTTACATGTCTGGGTCTAAAGAAAAATACTAGGCCAGATTGGGTAAAAGTAAAAACAGTAAAACAGTAAAACTCTCCTTATGAACAACATTGGCCAGCTGTGTTCAGCTACCATCATAAAGGTAGTGATTTCCATAGCCTGAGTGCGTTGGTATTATAGTAATCAAAAAGTATATGTCTGCTGTGTGCACTTTAGCATACTAGAGATGGACTTGAAAGGGGCAGACAGGTCCAAATTAAGTTCAGTCTAATCAGATCTGGGTCGGGTCACGTTCAAATGCTGCAAGATCTGTGTGTCAATATGTCTAATAAATAATTGGATCTAATTGGATCATGGTGTATTCCAAGTACCACAGGGTAATAGTGGGTTTTGGGGTATATTTAAATCAACCACATTTTGGACCAGGTACACAGGTCTATGCAGAGTGGGTCTAACTGTCCTCGGGTCTTTTTTCTCCCTCAGGATTACATTAATGCATCTCAATATCTAGTAGTTTACGATCATTTTGGGCCAGTGAAGATTTCTACCTAAAATGTGCCAAACAAATGCATGTTTAGTGCTGCTGTGGTGTCATTTTGCTACCACTCAGCAGTTGTGTGCTCTGTGCTTCGCTTAATGGCCCTTTGAAGTTGGCCATTCATGGAAGGAAAGGCATATCTCACTTCCTGTCTTCCATATTTTCATATTCTCCCAGGCTACACTCTGGTCACAAGCTTTGGGGGCCGCCTCCGCCTCTTGCTTGACTCAAGTCGAACAAAGCCTCTATTCTTCCTCACCTCCTGCCATCATCCTGTTATCCTGCTGCTCTGATCAGCTGTCAATACACAACTAGCTTCAATCCATTCACCACACACCTTACAACAACACATACAGCACATCCTCGTGTCTATATGCTGTCCTTGGCCAGCTGCTGTGCAGCCCACAGTGTATGACTGAATTACAAAGTCACTGAATATACATGTTGAGCGTTGGCACATAGCAGGGTATACGGGCAATCCAGGCCCCAGAAGTGCTATATCAATGAATATATAACAACCACGGAGAGCGATGTAAAGTCCTTATAGTCTCCCTCGCTCCTCCGGGGGATATAGCTAGTGTAATATATATTTATATATATATTTATATATATATATATATATATATATATAGACACAAACACATATATACATACATACATATATATAGAAACATATAAACATATATATATATATAAATATATAAATGATGATGATATGATACAATAATGGAAGTGAGATAATGTGAGCACGCATGTGTGTGTTTCAATGTATCCATGCAGCTTAAGAAGACGAGGAGGCGGGTGAGATGTTATCTTTCAGATACGATCATCTGAGAAAGAGGAAGAGAGCACGGGAGAGAAAAAGGAGATCAAGATTGCAAAAGAAAGGTGTGTGTGTTTGGGGGGGGGGGTGAAAATGGAGTGAGTGCGAAATCCAAAGAGGGGGGTAGAGAGTGAAAAAAAGAGGCTAAAAGGAAGGCTACGAAGACACGGGATGACTGTTACAGCTCAATTAATGCCAGGACATGAGATGGCCCTGCCACTGATAATGACAGAGCGTGCACAAGAGAAAGAGACAGAGAGGGGAGAGAGGCAATAGCAGTGATCTCGACAGGATGTTAGGAGGAAGCTGCAGGGGGGGCAGAAAGAGGAGGAGGAGGAGGAGAGGAAATAAGAGCAGATACTGTTAAATCTATTCATGATTCATTATTTCTCACTGCGGCTCAAAGCTCCCCTCCCTCCCTTGATGTCTCTTTCTATCTCCCTCTTTCTCCTGACTGCCCTCCCCGTTTCCCTCCTTCTCCCTCCATTGCTTTCCTTTTCTTGGCTCTAATTTTCCATCTCTTTTTTTTCCCCCTCATCTGTTCTCTGAGGTCTTTATCTGTCTCTTCTAAGGCTCCATCCTTCCTGTTTACCCTCTCCTCTTTCATCCGTTCAATCAATCTCCATCCCCTCTTTTCCTCTCATCCCTGCTCTCACACTTTTTTCCAACATTAGCTCTCCCTGCCATCTCTCACTTATTTCCTCTATCTCCCTCTCAACTGCCGTATTCTCTCTGCCGTGCTCTCCTCTTTTTTCTCGCAGTATCTTCAAAGTCCTCATTTTCTTTAATTATCTTACACTTACTTTTTTCAAACTATCCCACTCACTTTTCCATCCTCTCTGCCTTTGTAACACCCTCTATTCTACAACCTCTCCTTTTGTGCTTTATCCTCATCCGCTCTCTTTTTCCTCCCAGACTTCTCGTGCTATCTTTTTTTCTATCACCGTCTCTTTTTGATGTCCTTTTTTTTATAACCAGTTCCTTCATTTTATATTCTATCACGTCTTCTTTCTATTCTATTTCTGTCAATTTCCGCTCCTCTGTTTCCCTTTCTATCTGTGATACTGTAAGTTCTCTTTTACTATCTGCCTCACATTTCTCTCTCACTGGCTCTCCTACCACCTCTCCTGTTAAACCTTTTTACCAGCGCTCTTGTCTTTCTTTCCAAATCACTTTTTTCACATCTCCCAGTTGCTCAAACATATACTTTTTTCTACCTTTCCTCTCGCTCTTTTATACCCACCCCTCACCCCCCCAGCTCTCTTTTCTCACAGCCTCATTCTTTGCTTCCTGACACCAGGCCTCTCTCTGTTCATTTATTTCTTTCTTTTTTTGCTCCTTTTCTCCTGACTGTAGCTTTTCGGTCGTCTTCTGTCATCTCCACCACCTTCCCCCCATCCTTTCCTCTCTTCTTCGTCTCTTCCTATTTTCCACACTCTCCCCTCCTTGGCCTCCCTCTGTCATCTTCCCCACCTATCCTCCTCCCCCTCCTCCTCCTCCTCCTCGGTCCATCTCTCAGAGGTGCAGCCAGCGCCTCAGTCCATTTCTTCTTTTTGGCGACAAGAGCTGACAGTCCAGTTCTGCCTGGCTTTGTTGCCAGCCATCCCCCTCTCCCTCCCTCTCTCTCTCTTCACTCTTTCTCTGTTCCTTCCAAAGTCTACTGTCTGAAAATACTTTCTTTTCTTCAAACTAACTTACAGCTTTCTGCACATTTTAGTCATTTAGCTAAACTAAATAGATGGAAAAACTGATATTGTAGCACATTAGAATTTTGGTCATTGTGACCAAAGTGTTTATTTTTTTAATCTGAAACTCCTAATTACATTTTTTCAGAAAAGAAAGAAATAGCATTGATTGAGTGTTTTAGTTGTTTTAAGTACAGTGGAAACCACATATACTGATTGACTGTTCATAGTGTTCATTTTGGGTCACAGCATGACAACACGAACAAAATATTTTGAACTACAGTATGTCTATGTTTTTTTAAAAGGGAGAAAAAAGGGACTAGAACACACCAGTCTGTTCTCAGTCCAAAGTTGTCAAATACTGCCGCTTTTGCAGTGATTTTGGCGCAAGATCCTGCACCCAAAGCCACCTTTTGTATCCACATAATACGCCGCTGGACGGCACCAGCTGAGAACAAGGCTGGATAGAATCATTCATGGTATTATACGTGGAAGACAGTCAGACGGCACCTGCCGTGGCAGCATGATACACAGACGGGAGGCGTCACTTGAGAATGTGACCAGACGGAACCTGTTATATCCACATGATACACTGCGAGACGGCGTCAGATTGAAACGCTGCCAGTAATAACACAATGTAAGGAGCATGGCAGTCCCTACAGGGCAGGCGAAAGGGGCAGTAGATGAATAAAACAAACCCCGGACTTTCAAGCAGCAGGCCAGCGTTTGCTTCCTGTCTGAATGTGATGTTGTCTCTTTTGACTAAACCTAGTCATCCCTGCCAGCATGTGTGTTTGTTGACATCCCGGCTTTGGTTGCCATGTGCTTTTGTTATCTAAACATAACCACGTGCAGCTTAATTCCACCATGTGCTTGTGTTGACTTCAGGGTCAATGAAACGGCAACAGCAGACGCAGATGGATACCGACAAATGTAGACAGGGAGGTCCGCTGCAAAGCAGCAATATGTGATGACTTGGGATGAGAACGCGTTGCAGCACACTGATCAGTTTACAGCCTTTACTTGTGCAAACAGACAAATATTTCATCACCACTGTGTCTTGTTACATGTGAAGGATGCAGTACATTCACTTTTAATATTTGGTACTTTTTATATTTGTATTTTGAACTAACTGTAACTTTAAGAGATGTTTGTTTCTTTGCTCCTGATGACATTGTGGTGAATGGGCTGTGTAATTGACAATGGCAACTCCCATTTATGGATTTTCCAAAACATTTAAAATCTTGTCCAACCAATGATCCAATGTGAACTGCTCACCTGATGTAGGTTAACTACATATGATTGTGCCTGTTTGTCTTTACTCTCTTTGACTCTGATGAAGACATAGTGGTGTTGAAACGTTAATTTGTGTGCACAATTAAAGGCTGTAAATTAATCAGTGTGCTGAAGTCCACTTTCTCCTCCCTTGGACAGTCTTTGTCCTTGAGCGGAGAAGCACCTGTTTTGGCCGCATCCTGTCAGAAGATGCGTAGGGAACCCTGTTTCAACAAAACTCTGTATGCTTTATACATTACTCTCATGATACATTATCCTGGGGTAACCTGTCTTCTTCCAGCTGGCTACCTGAGGCTGTTGCTGCATGCACTGAGATCATGAGGGGAAAGAGAAAGTCATTTTATCTCAATGAAAAACATCTCCTCAAAGCTTATGACAAACTGCCAAAAACAAGCTAAAGAAATGCCACAGTAAAACTTGGTGATCCTCAGACAACCTTGAGTAGTCTACTGCTACAACAACAAACACTTAAAACAGCTGCACATATTTTGAAACAGTCAATACAATTTGTTAAATAGCAAAGCTGTCTGTTTTAATAGTTAGTTGTCATATAACAAATATACAGCTGTTAATTATACCTGAAAAAAAGAAAAGGAATTATTTATAATAATCATCAAGTCTGTCTGGGTTGAACTGATCACTACAAGCGGTTTCAACTGTATTATTGTCTAAATCTGTCTAAAAAAAAAAAGTGCCATTTCATACAGGTCTTTAGGTACAAACCTATTTTTTACCTACTATTTTCACAAAAATCTAATTAAAATAAAAACTTACAAAATACAGCAGCACTTTGATTTTCCACTATCTTAAAATACTGTAAGATTCATTTATGATCCTGAGGGTATCTGTATTGTGGTTCAACTTCAGCGTGAAAAGATTTGTAAGGCGATACTTTAAGAGTAGTTTTACAATCCTCTGTCCACTTTGGTCTCTTTATTCTTCAGGCGGCTCGTCTCTATTATGGCTCTGTCAATAGTTGTGTCTGCTGTGGGGTTTAGGAATCAATCTCTCCAATCCATCAGTCAGTTTTATCATGCACGTTTTCCTACTAGCACAACAATTCCAACATAAAGTCTCACTTAAGGCTTCCTGCTTTCAAATGCGGTTCATGTCTTCAGTCCATGACATCAGGACTGAGTTTGACTTTTGGAAGAATGTAGAATAAATCATGAGAAGCTGAGGGGACACTTTCAAACAATTTTAGTTCCAAACACAAGATTATAAGCCTAATACAAGGCTGAAATAAAGAACATGAAGGTAATCTGAAACAATAAGGGATACACTGATAACTTCCTGAAACAGATATCTGCATATCTTGTTCTCATTCAAATTAAATATCACCTCACATCAAGGTGTGACAAGCTACATTACATTATCTTTTCCAGATATAACGGTTAGTATTTAATATCATTCATGCAAAGTACAGCAGTTACACGTGTTATTTGTTCTCTTGTACATATTGAATAATCCAACCTATACCTACAGATGCCTCCTCAAATATCCCAGCTAGCTCCTTGCTCTAAAAACATTACAATTCAATGTTTTAGTGAAGTTTTTAGCAATAAGTTTCCTTTCCTAAAATGTTCTTAAAGTTATGGTATCATTCTCTATAAACATCATAAAAATGTTAATTTTTTCTTTATTAATTTTTTTGGTTAAAATGTCACATTACAGGAGCATTTCATAAAAAACATGTTCTGTAATCTCAGGCCTAAATAACACCCTGAGATTATATTCTGAATGCTGCTTTGAGAATGTTCTTGTTTTGTTCTTATAAAACATTGTGGAAATGTTAAGAGGTGATCTGTCGCCTTTAAACATCACCAAAACATCCTCAAAATGTTGTAGTTAAAATGTTAGGTCTAGGAACATTATTTGAAATGACTAACATCCTTAAAAGGTTCTTTGAACATTAGATTAAAATGTTTTCTTTAAAACATTAGTACAACTTTTAGGTAACTTTAGCCAATGTTGTGGGAATGTTCCCCGCGAGCTGGGATTATAATCACAATTGTTTGCTTTTCTAGTAAATTTGCCAAAGAATTTGATCAGGATTTTAAGATGATTTTAGATTTTGAATCCTAAACACTTGTAATGTAAAACAATGACTCAGGATGTTACAATCCTAGAAAGCTGACATGAAACTGAAAAGACATTACCATAAACAAACAATATAGATTTGGATTTCATGTATTTGATGCAAATAGGGCTGCAACTAAAGATTATGTCATTGAAGATTAATCTGACAATTACTTTCTCAATTCATTGATTAGTCATTTGGTCTATAAAATGTTAGAAAATCGGGAAAAATGTCAACAAAGCCCAAGAGGACTTCTTCAGGTGTCTTGTTTTGTCCACAAACCAAAGATATTAAGTTTATTGTCAGAGCGGAGAAAAGAAACCAGAAAATGTTCACATTTAAGACACTGGGATCAGATAATTTTGCCTTTTTTTCCTCAAAAAAATCTTCTCAAACTGATCAATGGATTGCCAAATGAGTTGGCGATAAATTTAATAGCTGAAAGTGATTCAGTTAATCGTTGCAGCATTAGATGCAGATCAATTAAAATACTCTTTCATTGGCTCTTAAACTCATCTTGCATCATCCCTAACTTCAGCCACTAAACGCAGCATCAGCCAGTGCTGCAGTCTGGAGTAAGTATGCACACTGTTCCACAAGTATTTGGACAGAAACCTACTGTTTGATGTCTGTGTGCTATAATTACCTTGATCGTGAAATGACACAATGATTATGAGGTTAAAGTGCAGAATATGGAGGCTTTCATTTGAGGGCGTTTTGGGAGATTGCTTTAAACAATGAGCTGCTTTCTAAATGTATTATGCCGAGCATGCTGGGAGTTCATTGTAAAAAAAAAAAAAAAAGTATACAAAAAGAAAAAAAAAATCCCCTCCCATCTTTCATGACAGCCTGAGTCCACTGCAGAGTTAGCATGACAGTTAGATAGATTAAGAGAGAGGGGGAGACACAGGCAGTCACCTTAAAGGAAGATGCCATTCAGCTGGATAATGATTCTGTCTATCTGCATCGAGGTTTGACGAAGCAGCAGAACAGATCTCACGTCTGCTGTCTGTCTGCCTTTTTATCTGTCTGTCTGTCTGTACATTTATCTGCCAGTCTACCTTTCCTGCAGTGTGACCCAGACAGCAAATTAGCAGCAAGTGTGGGGACTGACAAGCAGTCACCGGCTCCTGAGAGCACACACTGCTCATCAGACACATGTCTTTATTCAGGAATACCGGATCTCAGAAACAGAGAGACGATAAATGGAAATGATCCACATTTACAATGACCTTCTTCTATCTACCTGGCATTTCGTCCTTACATTGTTTGGAAGAACTGAGTCCCTATTCTGTCAATAATAGCTAAGCCTTATCGACATCTAGTGTCGGTTAACCTCAAGCCTGTCGCCACCAGTTCTGTAAAACATACATTTAACCATTGCTATGGTTACCATCTGTCCCAGCTAGCTTAATGGTATCATTATTCCCTAATTCACACATCAGCAGCCAACGCTCGTTTTGCTTGATAATAACCAAAAAAGAGACTGTCAACACAAATAAACATCTCTTCACTGGGGACATCATAATTGTGCAGGAAAGCCAGTTTCATGCAACAGTACTTGCGTTTATATTCCATACGGAGGCATGGAAAGGTAAACTTCAGTGTTGTGCAGTGACCCTTTACTAAAACTAATAAAACCAGCCATCCATAGCTCAGTGCTGAAACCACTTGTTGCTCTTGCTGACTCATTATTATTCTACCAAATAAAAGACAGAAAAAAAACCAAAAAAACCTTTTTTTACAAAAACAAAACGTTATTAATTCCTTTGCCCTGTTTCTGGTCCTACAAAGATGAGTCATTCCCCTGCTCATCATCTTTATGCAGGAATTTTCGCTGGAACAGATCCTGCTTTATGCTGCCAACACAGTGTACACCCAGACACCAGAAAAATAGAAACTTGTGTGCTGCGTTAAATGCAAGACAACCACCCAGCACTACATACATTACTTAAGGTCCAGTGTGTTGGATTTAGGGGCATTTATTGGCAGAAAGGGAATATAATATGGTAAGTATGTTTTCTTTAGTGAATAATCACCTGAAAATGAGATATGTTGAGTTTTTAATACCTTAGAATGAGCTGTTTCTTTCTACATAGTGTAGGAAAATACATTGATTTATATGTGAAACTGCTTTATTCAGTGTTTTTAAGGATTTTTATCACCTGGTCCATTTGTTTTGGAGAGCAAGAGACCTCAGCAGATAACACAGATAAATCCTGACCAAGACTTCAAGCATGGCACACGGGAGAAGTTTCAGCTAGTTGCAGTTTGCATTTCTTACTACTAAATCCAACACAATCTTGTGGTTTCAGTTCAGTGTTCAGTTCATGTTGAAATAACAGTTTTTAGTTGTTTTTGTGTGTTGCCAAAGGCTATGGTGCTTTTTCAAGCTATGCTTTGAATTGAAAGGTTAAACTTTGTCCACCGTATTTATATATATGGAGGTCACTTAGTGTAAATACAAAATATAAATGAGGGCCGGAACAGATAGTAAAAACCACCCACACAAAATGACACACTGGCATACAGTGTTTGTGTGAGTAAAATAACACATTCACCTCATCCCGCCTACTCAAAGAATGCAACATACACACACACACACACACACACACACACACACACACACACACACACACACACACACACACACACACACACACACACACACACACACACACACACACACACACACACACACACACGGCCTCCAAGTACACCAGCAGTGAGTAGAGACTGAAAAATAAACAAAAAATACTGAGTACAGTCTTTCTTACCTGTTTGTGCATCTCGATGTTGAGACCGTAGGACATTTCGTAGTACTGTGGAGACAAACAGATGACAGAGCTTAGTTAGCATTCTATCCACAGCGCACATTAACATTTAGTTACACAATATCTCCCATTGAACATCTGTTGCTCAGTGTCGCTGCATATGCTGCTGTTTGTCAGTGTGGTTTTAATGAAAGCGAGAGAAGAGAGACTGAAGAGAACATAGAGAGAGAGTGAGTACATCTGTGTGTGTGTGTGTAGTAACAACAAGTTTGTGTGTCTGTGTATAGATAATGAGGTATTTATGTCTCTGTGTGAGTTATGTGCGATCACTGTCTCAGCAGGTTTTTGTCTATGCAGAGCTGCCAAATGAGCCTGTCTGTGTGAGTGTGTGAGTGTGTGAGTGTGTGTGTGTGTGTGTGTGTGTGTGTGTGTGTGTGTGTGTGTGTGTGTGTGGCATGTAGTAGTTCCTGTCTCTGTTTTTATGTGAATACATGTGTGTTTTTGCGCCTATGAAGACCTACAGTACGTTTGGTGCCAATCAGAATACAATGATGAGACATGAGATGTGAATGCTTGCTGAATGTGTCTGTACTGTCTCTGTGTGTGTGTCCAGTGTGCCAAATTTTCTTTCCTAAAATGGCAAAGGGATGACACATACAGCGATTGGCTAGTACTCATTGCCTTCATTGGTTTGGTTGGTGGGTTTAGGCATGCAGAGTGAGATTAGGGTAAAAATATCAGAGTAAGCCAATCAGACACAGAGTAAAGCAGAGTAGGGCGGGTCATGCAAAGACAACTGTATGAGTCCACAACTGTAGTAGCACAGACCCCTCCACATCTGGAGGAGGTCTGGCTAACATTGTGATCAGACATCAGCCAGGTGTAAATGCAGTTTGTGCAGACTGGCCACATTCCTAAAGGATATGTTCATATTTTTTAAGTCTACAGCACAAAATCCACATCTCATTACAGTGTGACCTGGAGTTATTAGCACAGTAACATACAGCTCAGTCAGTATTGCATTAAATATATGCTGTAAGAAAACAGTCCACAAGTGGAAAGGTCAATTGATTCCACCTCTTCCTGCTCTCTAGTAAGCCTGCCCACAGCTAAAGACAACCCCATGATCAGCAAAACAGAAGTTTATACGGCAGCAACATCGCTTGCCTGACCTGGGACTCAACATGTTGGTTGACAACTCCACAAGCTCTGCCTGCCTATTCTGCTCATTGGCAATCCCAATTTTATTTATATAGCACATTTCACGACACCTAAATTGATTGATTAATCAAAATGTAGCTTCTTTAGATTCTTTTTTATTGTTTATTTTTTAAGATATTTTTTAAGATATAAGGGGAGATTTTAGATTTAAGATTGAATGACATGCAGCAAAGGGCCCCTGGCTGGAATTGAAACCCAGTCACAGGTACAGGAAACAGCCTTAGAGCTGGCACTTGTTCGACCAGGTGAGCTACTGAGCATTGCAATTTCCTTTTCATTTTGTTTCCTTATGTGTTTTCTGTCTTTAAGTACATGTTTTTCTTTTATGCTGCTCCCTGTCTTGGCCAGGTCTTCTTTAAAAAGAGATTCTTAATCTCAGTGGGACTCTCCTGGTTAAATGCAAGTCAAATACATAAAAGTTGATATAGAAAAATATATCAATGAACAACAATTTCAATAATCAGTCATATAGATAAAATAATTTTACAGTGATCGTTTATGCTTTCCTTTATTTCCTTTCCTCCTATATATAAATATATATATATATATATATATATATATATATATATATAAATATATATATATATATATATCGCCTAATGTTTCACATCGGATGTTCATAAAAAACATGGCCAGTTTCAAATAATGTGGTAAACATATGCAAAAGTTATCCGTGTAAACCTCAGGCTTTAGTCTGTTCTGAATACTCCCATAACATTTTTTATACTTCCAATGTCAACTCTTAACAAATTTCTTTATATGTTCATCTGCTACAGGCACATTACTACAAGTGTTTACATTACGTAGCCTACAATGCTACATGTAGCTGCTAACATCAGTCAAAATGCCATCTTGTTTCCCCAATGTTGTTAATTTACCTCAAGTTTTAAATCATATTTCTGCTGGAACATATCCGGCTATGAATATTTTGGTTAAGGAACTTTTATTGGTGGGGTGTCTGGTGGCTCAGTCTGTAGATCAGGCGCTCCATATATGAAGGCAGTGTCCCTGCTGCAGGATCATACCCTCTCTCCCCGTTTCACACTATCGATCTTCTGTCCTATCTAATTAAGGCAGAACTGCCAAAAAAAAACCCCAAACTTTCATTGATGATTTTTTCATGGTAACAAATGTCGTTATACTCTGTTACAGTTATTCCCAGAGCAAAAAGATTCCAGGTTCTCAAATGTGAATATTTGCCGTTTTACTTTGTCATGTACCATATTTATAATGAATATATTTGGATTCTGAACAGCTGGCCAGACACAAAAAACAAAACACAATTTGAATAAGTCAATGTGAGCATTAGGAAACTGTCATGACAATTTATTTACCACTTCCTTTCACATTTTTCATACCAGCTCAATAACTGATTGAGAAAATAATCAGCAGACTTATTTATGATGAAAACAATCATCCCAGTAACATTTCAAGATCTGTGTGTTTGTGTGTCGTTGTATGTTTGACACCAGCACACTAAACATACCTCTGTGTGTGTTTGTGTGTGTTTGCTAAATACCTTGTGCTCCACCTCTGCATGTGTGCGTGTGCTTGTTAAATGTGTTGTTCCCGCTCCTCTGTGTGTGTTTCTGTGTGTGTGTACATCAGTAATGTGCTGTAATGGTGTTGGTGGCGAGCTGCGTGCAGACAGCGAGGATCCGTCATGGTGACAAAGGCAGCCTCTGCCGCCGGATGAGCAACGCTCTGACTGATGAGAGCGAGACACGACTCTCTCGCTCTCTTCCTCTCTGGATTCTTGCTCATTTTCACTCTTCTCCCTCTTCATTTATTCCTCACCTCATTCAGTCCCTCCCTCTCATTCTGACTATCTCTATCTTTCGGAGGCCGTCAGTCCCTCTTTCCTATCACCCCTCTCTCCCTCTAGCTATTCCCCTCCTTCTTTTTCTAGCTGTCAGATGTTCTTTCGCTCTCCATTTCAGTCTATCTCTCCATTTCCTGTCTCATTTTACCCACTTGCTATCTTTTTCTGTCTCTCTTCGCATACCTTCCTATCTATCTAAATTCAAATTTGCTTTATTGGCATGAGCATAATTCAGTACAGCACTGCCAGATCACATAAGGTTTAAACTATATTTGTAATAATTCAGAATTTAAAAAAGAAAGAAAAGAAGTTGCTGCATTAATACACTTTTCAATGCTACACAAATTACATACTATACAATTACACTACTGTACTACATAACATATTATGTCATGATAATGAAGAAAATACCTAATTAGTGCAGATTAATCATTTTAAAAACAATATATGTAATGAGAGACTGATTTACAATTGAATGTTGTGTAATGGTAAGATCTATATTTTGAAGGAGCAGTGCAGTATCATGTGCTGTTTCGATGGTTCCCCCTGAGGCTATGACATGCTCTGACATATACTGCTGCTTCAGTGGCAGTTCAATGTCAATTTTTCCCCACAGGTATATATTAAATTTTGGTCTAAGAGAGTGAACTAAATTCTTGTTTTTATTTTGTCAGGAGCGAAAATACAGAGTGACACTGTTATAAAACTGCAGAAATGAGCAGGGGTGGATGGATTTATGTATTTCTACACAGTTTCAGACAAAGGTTTGGCTACACAACTATTCTTAGTAGTATTATTTGTAGAACTAAATTCCTGTGGTGACTGCTATGACTGTTTCCAACTTGTGTGATCCAAACATCTCCAATAACTCCACAGCACTGTAAAGTCAAAGATAGCTGTAATCATTTACAAATTTTCCAACATGTTTTTATTTAAAAAAATATCCGGCATCGATACGGTTTTGAGCACCACAAGCTGATTGCCATTTAGTTCCAATATATTTAAGAAAATGCAGACATCTCTATGGGGGATATCTCCAACACATTTAACAACTCACACAAAATAATATAAACTAATAAAAAAGCACTACAGGTGAGAGGAAAAATATGTATTTTTTGTGGGGGTGAACTGTCCCTTCAACAAAACCATACACAAGCCACCAGCAAACAACTATATAGAACAAATCATGTCTGTAACAGACAAATTTGGTATGTCAATACAGGATTCAGAAATCAGGAAATGTTTTGTGGGTCACATGCAGTAAGCAACAATGCATTTTGTCATGTATTTTGAAGGACTTGTTTGTCTCCATTTAGACTGTAGCAGGAAGTGTTGCTCTGTCTCTGACTTTCTATCTATCTATCATCACTTTGTGGTGTCCCTCTTGTCCTTTCTCTCCTTTGTCACCTTCTTCCTCATGTGCATTCTCGCCCACTCTCTTCTGTCAACACCTTTTCTGTCTCTCTTGCCAATTATCCTTTTCTTTTTTTCCCTCTTTTCTTTCCTAACCCCATTACTCTCTTTCTCTCTCTTTTATCTCCAGTTGTTTTATCTATTTGCTGTATCATTTCTGTCTCTGTCCATTACACTCTGTCTCTTTTCTACTCTCTCATTCTTTCTCCTCTTAGTCATTTCTATCAATCATCTTTCTCATTTATGTTCTCTCTCCATTGCCATTTTCTACTTGGCTCGCTCGCTTTGTATATTTGTCGCTCTCGTCCTTGTCGAGTGCTATATCTATATTTTCCCTTTCTTCTCCTGTGTCAAGTTCACCTCTGCTGTGTCTTTCTTTCTAGTTCTCTCATAGAAGGACTGACACATAAAAAAAATGTTTTCATGCACACAAGATGTATTCAGTGCATAGAATCTCTTTCACATGTAAAAATGCACACATAGTCCACAAGTATACACAAGACACATACATGCTACACACAAACATACTTAAGCCTGCTCTTTGTGTTTCCATGTCTGCCTATCTCCTCCAGCCCTCTCAACATGAAAGATATGTGACATATCTCTTTGTTCTCCCTCCTCCTCTGCCTCTCTCCCTCCATCTCTCATCAGCCTCTCTCGTCACCTCTCCATCATTACACCTCACCTCAGCCCTCCCCGTCTTTTTAACTCAATTCCTGTCTGTCTCTCCTTATTAATTCTCCCCCCATCTCGCCCATCAGCCTCTCCACCTCCCTGCCATTACTCTATGTTTCTCTTTTTCACTCTCTCCTCTCTAACATCCTCTTTTCATTTAGTATCTCACTTTTTTTCTCACTACACCAACAGCTGAGTGCAACAACCATGGCCCTAGGTTTTGAATACAACCTTGCAAGTAACGACACGGCTCACTTCAGCAGCTGTCCTCAGAAAGAGCTCTTCACTCTGGACTAAAGTAAAGCGGCTGACTGTATATAACCGGCACGACATTACGGAAAGGAATGCAATAAAGGTTTGATGAGAACGCTGCTCTGTAAAGGCAGAGGGAAAGCAAATGGTTTTCGGTTTAGCGACAGTAAATGTTAAGGAGCCTTGATGCTGCCAATGAGCATTTCTGAGAGTGAGAGGACTGAATGGAAAGGTGTTGGGTTCACTTAATTAAATGTCTGATTCATGTCAACACATTCTGCGGTCATTTTCCTTAGCAATGTTTCTCTCTGGGTCATAAAAATCCAAGGCAAACTGCAAAAGAAAAGCTACAATCAATGGTGTATTAAATTGTTAAGACATTGCATACAAATGTCTTTACACAGTCTGTCCAGCAGGCAGTGATGGAATGTAACAAAGTATATTTATTGAGGTACGAATTTTGTACTACTTAGTAAGTATTTACTTAAGTATTGCCATATTTGTGAGAAAACTATTGCATTTTTATTTGCATTTATTTACATTTTTTGACAGCTACACACACTTGTGTGCACAGATTTAAAAAATGTAAGATTTGAAAATGCAGTACAACAAAATATATAAATTGGTTCATTTCAACTCTTTCTGTCCCTTCCCTTAATCAGACAGGTAAATTTAATATTTAATATACAATATTCAAATAATTACTGGTGCATGATACATCATGTATTTTGTATAGTAGCCTGTGTATTCTACATACATTTTTTTAATTCTTTAATTTTTTTTATTATTATGCTATGAAATGTAATGTTTATATTGAAATACATTTTGTACAGCAGCATTGTGGTTGTTATTGTCTATTGTTGTTTTATCTTGCACCTCTTTGTTAATCAGCACAATTATTTACAAGGCACACCTAATGGCAATCAAGCAAGTGAAAACGATTATAGATTACTTCTTTTTGGCTTTTAACATAAGCTGTTATGTTAAAACGCACAATGGTATTCGCACTTGACCGGGCGAATAAGAGGATGAAGGGCCCCTGGGCACAGATATGTAAAGGTCCCCGCAACCTCTCCTACACAGGAGCAGGACACACAGACTTTGTGGTTGCTTTGCATCTCTTTGTTGTAATTTTATATGCCCTTTACGCTATTTTGTGTCTTTTTGTAGTTTTTTGCATCTCTTTGAGGTAATTTTGAGTGTTTTTTTATTGCTTTGTGTCTCTGTAGTCATTTTTGGTCTCCTGGGATTGTTTTGTGGCTTTTTGTAGTCATTTGGGACTGGGTGTTTTTTAAATCTTGTTAGGCCATTTTGTGTTGCTTTGTAGTCATTTTGTGTCTCTTTGTGGTCATTTTGAGTCTCTTCCTGCCTGATAAGTGTTGACATTTGACATTTTGCAAGTAAAGGCCAGGGTGTCCCCTGACACATTGGGCCCCTGGGCCTGTGGACCATTAAGTAACTCACTATTGGTGCTGGAACTTTGATTTCCTTTTTGTTCACTGTAGTTAAACTTAGCTTCACCTCCACCATTACAATGCTTGTGATAAATGCAATAATAATAAACATAATAATAATAATAATAATAATAATAATAATAATAATAATAATAATAAACTCTTCGTAATGAGAATTTTGATACTTGACAACATATACCACCTTTTTCCAACACATGAATACAAAATTAATGGATTACCTTTCCATGTTTATGAGTAAAAGCAAAACTTTGCAAGTCATTCTCCAAATAGATAGGGGTTATATACTGCATTATGTTCTAACGTCCCTCATTGTCCTGCAACTAGAGAGCTGGAGCTCAAATGCTGATAACAATATTAAATTGTAATAGTTTATTGGTCCCTGCAGGATCATTTCCTCTTTGCTCGCTTACTTGCCGTGAGGTCAGAAAGAGAACGGTGTCACCTTCAGGACAGCTCATAACAGTTTAGAGGGTCGCTCATTTGCCAGACCTTAAACCTGAGTCATTTGGATAAAGATAAAAACAGTGATTCTGAGATGGAGAGCGGCATTACAATCTCGAGACTTTAAACACCAACAGGTGCAAGAAGCCATGGGGAATCTGGCAGAAAGCCACAAGTCAGTCAGTCAGTTAAAACATCCATCAGTTACGGCAAAAGAAAAATTGTTTTAACAGTACAACCAATTCATTTCCACGATTAATTGGTCCAGTCAGGGTTTCCTTTGAAGAGGCAGAAAAGGAGAAGACTAAGTGACTGAATAATAGTTGTGACAGTTGTCCTGTGGGTGTAGGCTAGACAGCAGTGAAGTGACTATTGTACTATTTGTGCAGTCTGTACAGCACTCTAGTGACAATGCTCTTTGGGAGTCTAGTCTGGACTGTAGTGTTGTAACAATGGAGCTTTGCAGTCTGTGAATGTGAAAGTGTAGAATGGTAATCGTTACTAGTAATGCTCAATGCACACGGTTACAAGTCATGACTGATAAATGACAATTAATCTTACAATGTATGTGCTAATTACAGTGACACATCTTTCAGACACAGTTCCTGGTGAATTACTTGGATAACCTTTCAGGCATCGCTAGTGATTCTCACTATTTACACATGCACTATATTCAGAAACATTTCCGTCTTGCATCTTTTTACACATGCCACTGCAATGCCAGGATAGATGGAGCAAGGGATAGTCAAGCAGATGGTGGCAATGCAACATTTATGGATGCCCATCACCATAAAAACTAAATAGAAGAAGAAGATAGGACAAGACCAGATGTTTTCGCAACAGAAGACATCTTTTATTATCATTTTTGGAAACACGTAGGGTGAGAGGCTGTTTTTGTCCTGTGCCAATGTTCTCGCAATGTATTTATTAAGTGTATTTATTTTATCTTGTATATCTTGTATATTATCAAAATAGCAACAGAAGCGGCAACTGTTAGATAAAGGTAAAATGTGCAACAACATCCCATTATAAACTGTGGTGATACAGAGATCCCATGGCTTACAAATCATATTCCAGACTTAAGAGAACATGCTTGTTTGGTACTGACAATGACAAATATCACATCAACATTTTCAGTTCTTTTTTCAGTGAAAATGACATGCAAAAATGACCATTTCCACTGAAATAGCAAAATCTGTCAAATAATTGCGATATGACATTTTTTTCCTTTTGCATATTGTGCAGCCCTACTCTAACTGAAAGCATCTTTTGTCAAACATGACCCTTTTAGTGTTTGTCCCTGCCATGTTACTGATTTTATTCAGCCATAGCTATGCTATGAAATATGACTCGGTCTTAAGGGTGCATTTTTGCTGCCATTCACACATGACACCAAGCATGTTGGAGTATAGTCCGTTGACTTGACTGAAAACAATATAATTGTTTACACTGTGATATTGTGTTGTGTGTGTCATTCAGAATTGTGTACAGTTGTAACAGGTGTCTTCGTTATGGTAGACTGTAGTAACAGCTGCACTGTGACTGTGGTCTAGACTGCAGCATAGTAATAACAGCATAGAGTACGCAGTTGAAATTGCAGTGGTACAGTATGTGTTTTGTCTGTTGTAGTCAGTTTTTTTAATAGGTTCATCCTCTCTTAACTGCCCCCCCCAAACCTCCAATTACTCCCCGTGCCCGCCGTTCTGCTTTATATAATCCCTCTGTTGTGTCAATGCGTTCTCATTCAGCACTCTGTGTAAGATCAGTTGTCTATGTGAATTTTGCGTGTGTGCGTGTGTGTGTGTGTGTGCGTGTGTAGCAGATTGCAAGGCACATGTGGTGCATGTGTTTGTGTGTGTGTGCGCACATGCCCGCATGCGTGCTTAAGTGTGTGTGTGTGTGTGTGTGTGTGTGTGTGTGTGTGTGTGTGTTAAGTCTGGCAGCGGGGCACTAAGCCAACTGGCTGACGTCGCTTACCAAGAACACCCAGCACTGCCCACCCAGAGAGTGGAGAAAGAGAGGTGTGTGTGTGTCTCCTGTGTGTTTTTATATTAGACTTTTTTTTTTAACTGAAACATTAAGAATTTGATGTAAAAAATAATTATTACTTCTTACAATACATGATGATACGTCTGCATTCGATGTGAACAGTAAATACAACATACCAGACAACTGATTCTACAAAATATTTTACCAACCTATCCTGAGTAAAGTTATAAAGAAGTTTACTTGGGTCATTGTTGTCTTTCTCCACTTTTTTGTTTGTTTGTTTTCAGCACACATCTACAAAGTACTGTGCTCATACTGTAGATTATAGTAAACTCATATGCCATCTGACAGTTGAGTGCATTCAATGAAAGTGTCTTATATCATGACGGAGACATTGTTGTAATTGTGCAATAAATTGGAAACACCATTGTCTATAAAAGAATTAACTGAACTTGCAATTCATAACTTTTCACACATTAAATTACCTTAAAGATAAGGGAGAACCATATGTGTTGTCTCCTTGATGATCATCACAGGCGGCCAGGTAATGCGCACACAAGGTCATAATTGGAGTGTCTATTCTCACTCAAGTGAGAATATTCACACGGCAGCTATTCAGCTATTAACACCCATCCCTATGACTCACTATTAGTGATCCCACTGTGTGCTATGATTGGGTAGGATTTGTCACATTGACGTGTGAAGGCGGCTGGGGCTAGAGCAAAGAGGTCATATTTAGCGCAGGTACGGGCCATTCTCAGATTTTTGCTGAGATTATAGTGGTGAACTTACAAGAAAAAGCTCACAAATGTACTATCAGGAAGTCAGGGGATATAGTTTACAGGACAAAACAGTCAATGAAGGGAGTAAAACGTGTGTTAGATGGATCAAGCACAGGACATTCGCATAAGAGACTGGGATTCGAGTACCGGACTACAGTGGACTACATCAGCAACCTCTGCTGACACTGTCACGGCGCTAAATCTAACCTGTATTGCATTAGAAATAAGCAATATAACAAAATAAGACATAATATTACGTATTAATAATACACAGCTGATATTTACGCAGTTTCAGCTCCGATGTAACACAATACAACATGATAACAATTGGACGCTCATTTGCTGTTTTGACATAGTGTCATTATTTTCCACTCAGGAGCGGCTGCTGAGTTAGGTGTGTACCAGTCCAGCTCTTAATATCAAACCTGTTTGAAAAAATATACACCAGCCCAACCCTAATCACTGTATTAATAATATTATATATAAAGAGTACATAGTGAAGAAGTAATTTTGCATCGCCATTTTAATCATGCAATATTGACATTACTATATGTTCATTTTTGTTAATGTGGGTTGAGTTTGTGTTGTCATTTGAATTAAGGTATCTGCAGGCTTCAGAATTTTATTTACTTAAAACCACAAAACATTTTTGTGTAAAGCTGTTCACTACAAAACCTAAAGGCTTTTGTGTACTTTTTAAAACTTTGACTGACTTATGTGTGGAACTCTATTTGCAAGAAAAGCTTATATGTAATTGAGGGGAACAAATTGTTTTCAATTTCTGGAGTAAACTTAGACAGAACATAAAAAAACCCCATAACATCTCACTTACAGACTTTTTCATCGCTGCACATTTTTGCCAGCTTTTTGGCTCATTATGTCAGTTCAGCAGGCGGGTTACTTCAGATAAATGAGGTTGCAGTGTAATTCTTGTTTATCTCATCGCACTGTGGCGTTCCACTCTTCTGAACATGCCCCATATCGAACGTCTATCTGCCGCTAATAACATACACACAGCGCTGTCATCATTGGGGCAAAGCAGACAAAAAGCATTCCTGCATTTCTCTCAATGAGCTGCTCTCTCTCCCTTTCTGCTTCCTTCTTCTCTCACTCTCGTGTTTCCCTCCTCTTCCCACTCTTCCATTCTTCAGGGAGTGTTTGCTCTTTCGTTACCCCCTCCCTCCCTCCATCCCCCTGGTGTTGAGAGAGTGTCAGACGACGGTGCCAGACTCTCTCGCTCTCTCTTTCTCTATCTCCTCTATGCATTCTGCGAGGAACCCTGGCAGACTTTAAAAATGAGCTTTAGGAAGTGGGTCTAATCCAAGGTGATTTATCTAAATGGGACATTTGTGTGTGTGCAAATATATACCCGTGCATGTGTGGCTTTTGTGTTCATACAGTGTGTGTGTGTAGGTGTGTGTGTGTGTGTGTGTGTGCTGCTTATGTGTGTTCGCAAGCAGCTTGTCTTTACTCCTGCATGTATTATTTGTGTATGTAAGCGTGTGGGTGTGGATGTGTGTAAAAGCCTTCACAAAAGCATTGTTCATCGGTGTCTCTCGGGTGAGCTTGTCTCTTTCATCTGCCCGCCCACACACACACACACACACACACACACACACACACACACACACACACACACTTACACACACACACACACACACTACTGATGTTAAAACATTTATTAGCACGCTGCGCTAACCCACATCAGAGGTTAGGTTAGAAGGCTCTGACTTCTCCATTGTGTCCTGTCAGCGGGTGATGACTAAATCAGTCACGGCAGACATTCAGCTTCGCTGCAGCTTCTCTTGCAGCCAGTTTCATCAGAAGGAGGGCCAGAACAACAACCAGAGAGAGAGCTGACCTTGAATTTGAGGGGGGTTTATATCTATAAGCACATGTGTACAGTGTGTACCGCGAGGGAGACCCAGTCCATCTTTATGAACGCTCCTGTCCTGTTTGCTGCTCCCGCTCCAGACAGTTCAGACAGGTTTAAGACTCTTAAAACAGACTCAATCCTTCCCTACATCTGGCCCCACTTAAATCCCCTGGCCAACTCCCACGGATGGCAGAGCAACGTTAGCTTAGTGAGGAGCAATCCCTGTTCGGATTCTGCCCTCTTCCTTCCCGCTAACTTACATCAGTCTCATTTTTACTTCTCCCGTTTTTGGCTTTTCTCTTCTTTCTACTCAAGCCATCTTCCATCTCCTTTGCTCTATCACACTCACACGCAAAAGTGCATCCTTTTTGTCTTTGCTGTTTCTTCTCCCTTTTTTTCTCCCTCTCTGCCAGCGTCCTTGTTCTGTTTAGTTTTTTTCTGCTGTTGCTGCCAATGCCCTTGTGCCCCCTCTCTCCCTCATATTTCTCTTTCATCTCTGTCTGTTATGCTCACTCTTTTTTTTTACTCTATCTCACTGTCCCCATCTCTCTCTTCACTTCCCTTATTACTTCTGTTCTCTCCCTTCATTTTTTCTCCTCTTACCCCTCCCTTTCCCCCCTTTTCTCAAGCAGTCTGTGACTGTAATGTTGCTGAAGAGAACACAGTGTGTCAGCCTGAATCAGACAGATGAGCTGGGAGCGGAGTAAGAGGCTGAGAGCACCGCATTAATCCACACACACACACACACACACACACACACACACACACACACACACACACACACACACACACACACACACACACACACACACACACACACACACACTTCATCTCTGCCTGAGGGGCTGTACTGAAGGGACGACACACACACAGACACACACACACACACACACACACACACACACACACACACACACACACACACACATACACACACCCCACGAACACACATGCTCACTATGTTCCAACAAATGACCGCATGGCAGGCATGAGACAAAACACTAAGGCCATGATACAACCCTGATACAGGCTTCAAGATATAATATTCAGACAAAATTTAAATCAAAACATTGTGAGAATTTTAATAATATATATATAATGTACTATCAAAATAGAAGACACATAATATCAATATAAATTAATAACCTATATAATTGAGAATTTGTGCTGCTTTGTTGAACAGTGGGTAGTTAACTTTTCGTATAGCGACAAATTCTGTTTGAAAGTGAGAATGTTTTAACAAGATAATTAAGAGAACTAGGGTTGATTTTGAGTTATTAAGTCATATTAATGTTTAACCACCAAGTTTCATTTATATGCTGTTCATAAACTGCAACACCTTCGGCCGCAGGCTTAAAGTAAGATCTACCAAAGACAGAGAACTCATTAAAGACATTTATCATGAAGCAACAACAAGACGTATAACACTTTAGTCACTAGTTTAAGCTTTGATTCGTTTTAAATCAAAGTTAGCGTGTTGGGGGTGGGCGATATGGCCAAAATCTTTATGGTATATGTGGTTTCATATCATGGTAATGGTATTTATCATGATACAGTAATTGTTCTGTAAATTCCACTAAAAAATGGTTTAAAATAACCATACTGTGCTTCAGCACATTTGATTTTTTTTCTTTGTTTATTTGAAACTTCCATACAAACAAACAAAATTGCCTCACATGAGAAAACAATTAAGTTAAAGTTAAGTGTGCACAATTAAGGGGCATCTGTTGACATAAATGGTAAAAAAATATATATATTTTTCATTCATTTATAACCCCCTGGAAATAAAAATCATTGTGTTTTTATCACTGCAGAATGAGTTGTTTATATCTAAACATGGATGTTGTTTCTACAGTAGCCCAGAATGAACAAATATAACACTGGCTGTAGATAGGGCCATCTATATTTCCGCTATTTAACATTGGCCTCAGTAGTTCTTCTACACCCTTAGCACATGGTAGCAGTGTCAGTTCTGCAACCTAACTGCTATTCCTACACAATAAAAATAATCTACCTCTAAAAAATACAAGACTCAAAACGGTAAAGCTAAAATTCACAACACAACAACATAACTTCACTCTCTTCCTCCGTGTCTGTCCATATCATGTTACTCTGCAACTTCGCGAGGCTGCTGGAGTGGTGAAATCATACAAGAATACAAGAAGCCCTGATTTGCTCCTACAGTAAAAATGGTATTGCCAATCTCTGCAGTGGACACGTTTCTTCTACCATCGTACAGTATTCACCATCATATGGTCTAACCCTATGGTGCACAACCTGCAATAAGAGTAAGTCAGTCAGGGCAACATCTAGCTTGTCTGGTAGAGTGTGCACCCCATATGGCTGAGGTTTCTCGATTTGATTCTAGCCTGTGGCCCTTTGCTGTTTGTCATCACCCTTTTCTCTTCCAACTTTCCTGTCTGTTAAGCCAGTCTATCAAAGGGAAAATGATCCAAAAAAATCTTACAAGAAGAGTAAGTCAGTCAATATATATATATATATATATATATATATATATATATATATATATATATATATATATATATATATATATATATATATATATATATATATACTAATTAATTTGACAGCAAACCAAGTTGCCTAATTCTAAACTCCTTTGTAAAATTGAGGATCAGTTCATCAGGTGCCTCTGCTGCCTCACTTAAATGACAGCCTTAACAGGTCATTCAGCTTTAAGACCTGAATTGAGAATTGATGTCCACGCCTCAAATTTGTTCAGGGATTTGAAATGAAACCAAACTGCATTTCATTCAGGTTATCATGCTACTGACGTGACTTCTGACTGTTGTTGTGATCCTGCTACTGGAGGGCAGTTTAATTTTTAAAAAGCAGGAGACAGTTTAAAATTCATACATGGTTTTCAGTCTATGGTTGCAGATCCAAAATGCTTCCAGAGATTACTTCGCAGATGATTTGGTGTAATGATTGTTCACTGTAAATTCTGAATTCATTCGGATTTATTGCAGATTGAATATTATTTTTTCCTCTTCCTCTTTGAATTTCAGTTAAAAAGTGACAGCCCTATTGTCTCCCCTCTGCCTGCTCAACAACACACAAAAAATCATGTGTTTCCTCTTGTCATTATTTTGTATCATGAAATTTGATGCAACAATATTTTGGCTCTTGCTGACAGCATGGCCGTTCATTAACACCAGACCCCTGCGGCGCCTCTGTGCCTCGCACGCACGCACACACACACGCACGCACGCACGCACACACACACACACACACACACACACACACACACACACACACACACACACACACACACACACACACACACACACACACACACACACACACAGCAATGGAGAGGCCACCTAATGTGTTTCCCAACTGTAAGCTGTCACCCTCCAGCAGACATGTCTTTTTTATACAGTCCACTCCCCCATAAGAGTTTTGTCTTGTGTCTGACAGTAGGAATGACAGAAAGGCTGCAAAACAGTCAAGAAAAAAAGTTTCTGCAGACATTTAATCCTAGAAAGAAAAAATGAAGACAGCCAGGGCAGCAACTGAACTACAAAAAATAGTATGAATACTATAAGACCTTAAATCTTAATCAAGATTTTCCCATTTTACACCAGCAAATCTTAAACAGTACACTTCATCTACACAGAGGGGGAATGAAGGAGAGAAAAAGGAGATTGACATAAAGGTGTTTTTGGATCAAAATGTTGACTTTTGGGGTTTTATGGTGCAAGACAGCCGTTTTATCTCCTCTTCTTTCACGTTCCACTGAGCCTCATGCTTGTGTATCTGCTCTTTACAAGATTCAACCTCAGGCCAGCAGGGGTTGAACGCAGCTCTCCAGGCAAGAGGCTGGCTTGCGTTTTGTGTAAGCATATGACCAACACGTCTACGCCCCCTGATTATCCAGGGCTACAATGCAACCTTATTTAAAAATACACAGTGGAATTCCAGGAGAGCGGTGAAATCTGAGAGCCATGAATTATAAATACAACAGGAGGAGAAAAGCAAGACGCCCACAGACACTCTCAATGTGTGTGACTTCATGTTTGTGTGTGTTTGTGTGTGTGTTTTGCAGCTACCACTAAAGTTACACATTGCCAGTGTCTCTCCACACATACAAAGAAATGAGGCGGTCTAGCAGAGCAGCCAACATAAAACATATATTCCATCCAAGAAGATACAGAGAGTGGGTCTGCCAAACACACAAATACACCATCTCCAAACCTGGCTCTGCTGTTTCACTGCAGCAACACTCAGGAGCAATTTGAGAGGGTTATGGCATCATCCTTCCAAGCATGAAATGTGTTAAACTCACCCATTGCCAGCTATAGAATTAAAGTAGTGAATGTGAGGAAAAACTTCCCGACTTTGAAAAGTTCGGTGCCATGAGGAGATATCTAGCAGGAGAGTAAAACTAACACCTCCTGTTAAAACATGATGGCTGGTAAAAGAGAACAGCTCTTTGCTACAGATATTGGCTCTTCTACAGCCTTTTGCTCTTTGCTTTGTTTGTATCACATCCTCTGAATAGGTCAGTGCAGTGGGGATGTTTTCAGTCTATTACTATTAGTCTATTTCAATACTATTACCTCCATCTATTAGTGCATTTAGAATTTTAAAAACAGGAAAATCGTTAAAACTAAGCAATGTACTCCTTTCCCATTGCCAGTAGACCAGAGCCTGTACACAGTTACAGCAGACAATAATGCTACTCTGTTTTCTGCTCTGTTTTTTGTCTAGGGTATGTCACATTCAACCTCACAGACATGCTGATGAACAGGCCAGGAAACAGCAGAAAGCAGCATGGAGGCCAGTGAAAATATTATGGTGGTTGCCTCTCTTTTATATATCTTACTTATTCAGTTTCTCTCTCAAACCTGGTGCTGGCTAAATTTCAACAAGGTTAATCCGCTGCTTGGAAGGAAACAGAGAGCACTTTGTAGGGGCTTGTCATCATATTGCACCGGAAAAGGGCAAAAAGCGTGTCCACTCATGTATTGTTACTGTCGAACGAAGCTGATCAGAGCTGGAGCCAATAAATACCCATGACTTCCACAGAGTAATTTGTCCTGGGTGTGACTGCCAAATGTAGCCTTTCCCATTAAATAAAAAAGCCAGATGTTAATGGGACTTTTTGCATTGGGAAAGGGGCTATAGTGATAAGATTAAACTTAAAAAATTCTAATAAGCTACATAAAATATTAGTAAATGCCAAGATGATGGCTTAAGGTTCTTACCACAACAGTAAGACGTGTCACATGGCATTTCTAGGGCTAGGCAATATATCAACATTATATCAATATTGTGACAATAGTCTAGATATCATCTTAGATTTTTGGTATCCTAATATTATGTCAAGTGTTTTTTTTTATTGGTGTAAAGGGCTGCATTACAGTAAAGTGATGTCACTTTCTAAACTGTGAGGCTTTATCATTTGCCTTTACCCACTTTATAATATCATTGCAATAACAATATTAAGATATTTGATCTAACGTAGTGTGATATTTTCCTTCATATCACCCAGCCCTAACCTGCACTGTCACTATCTTGAAAATTTCATATAAAACAATATGATATATTTAGACTGTTTTGGTCGCTCAGTTCAAGTTGAATCATTTTCAGGTGGAATGTGCAAACATAGAAAGTTTCCATCAAATTTTCAGATATTTGCCTTTGAGGGAAATCCATACGTAATAAGAATTGTGAAAGTAAGCAAGTTTTGACCAGATTGGCTGATGATCAGACAATGACAACATTGGCACAGTACCAACACACATTTAAACTTACTCTGAAGAAAAAATCAGATAAAGTTATCACTAAATGCAGTAAGTCCTCCAAAAAAAAACCAAGCGTTTTCTGATGTGCTGCCCCTGTTGGCAGGACATCATTATTTATCAGTGTCCTCTAAAATGGTTACCTTGGCTAAAAAAAACAAAAAACTTTTGTTTTATGCTGTGACATCACGATAACTGATGTTTGGTTGAGTTTAGAAACACAAATGGCTTGGTTACGGTTGGAGAAACACTGTGCTTTGGGTTAAAATAACTATTTGGATAAAGTTGGAAAATAATCATGCTCATTATTTAAAGATGTTAAAAACCAATGTTGACTTTTGGTAGAAAACGGGAAGCGAAAATAACACCTCCTACTACAGAGATAGGAGGTCTGGGTGGTACTTTGTGGCTACTTCCTCATTTGCTCTCTACGATTGTGATGGTCATCTTCAACATAAATATGCTGTTTTAGGCAGCTGCTGAAATGATTAGTGCTGCTGTTTCAATAGTCTCATCAAATAATCGCTGAAGACCACATTGCAAAAACACCCTAATGATGCAAAAATAAACTCAAATTGCCACCTTAGTGAGAAATGCATGTTTTCTTAACTGTAATGTCTTCTTTGGTGTATGTGTTCATAAAAAATTCCACATGCATCAAACCTGTGTGACTCTGTATAACCATCTCCCTACTTTCCAACCCCTAACCCTTGTATTTAAAGAGCTTAAAACTGATGAATAGTAAAGGCAGGAGCAGTGCAGCGTGGTGAGCAGAGCCCCAGCCTGTGGAAACAGGCCTCAGTGTGGATGACAGGCCTAACGAGCTAAATATAGCCTTCTGGGTTATCTCCTCTGTGGGCGCAGCGAGTCCGTTGTTGCTTCACATTATTTACGTGTCTGTGCGTGCACCCTCTCTCTCTTTCTCTCTCTATCTCTCTTTCTTTCATTTCACGCCCCCCCACACAAACACATCACTATCTCTTTCTCTTGCACTCTGTGTTGCATACTCTCCTTTTTCTCTCTCCCTCTCTCTCTCCATTTCATCCCTTCACAGCATCTTTTTTTACCCTCCATCTCTCCGCTCTGCAATTCTGTCCCCTGGTATCTCTCTTTCTCATTTCATCTCTCTCATTCCTTTCAGCATTTTTTTCACTCTCTCTCTCTCTTCTCCTCTGTATCTCTCTCCTGACTCCATCACTCTCTCCCTCTCCTCTTTTATTCTCTTTATCTCTGCCTCTCTTTGTATCCTTCCCTCCCTCCCTCAGCAGCTCCCTGTTTTTTTCTGTCTAACACTCTCTGAGCCTTTTTTTCTCTCAAGCTATCTTTCCCTTTGAGCCTCTCTTTCACTCCCCTCCCTCTCATTTTCGCCCCCTCTTTCCCTCCCTCTCATTTCTGCCTAAGAAGTAGCATAGCACTGTGTTAGCCACAACACTACAGTGAGCCCCAGTTCAAATAATATAGCCTGAAGTACTAACCGTCTGCCATGCTAACCTATGTGTCATCTGCACCTGCAGCTCCTTGACCTCTCGCCATAGGAGCTGTTAAAGCTTAGGGCCCTATCTTACACCCAGTACAAAGCAGGATATAGCGCAATACTGTCACTGCTAGTTTCTGACCAGTGCAGGTGTAATTTTCACAGCCAGCACCCATCATGGATGTACGAAGAAACCTGGTTACAGCATTAAAGACGGGTCTCATTTATTCTTATGAAAGTTGCTCAGTGGTTTATGGAGCCAAAAAAACTCAGCTTTGCAGTATGATATTACCCAGATGACTGCCGCAGCTTCCGCATAATTGGGCCCATAGAGCAGGCGCACTTGAGACTTCCGGCTACTTTCGGTTTAGTGCTCCACTAACTTGAACAGGGATGAAATTATTCAATCATGCGGCTCTTTTAGACTTTCCAAATGTTATCTAACCGAATGGTTTTAAAGCCAGATAGTGAAACGACTCATTTTGGGTGAGTTGTGACAATTTTTAAAAAAAAATGGATCCAATGATTTACAGATGTCTCTTTCCAAATGAAAGTCTATAGGAAAAAGTCTTTTTGGGATCAATCGCATCACATAACAGACTTCTGAATTGTCACTACGAAAAGTGCACTTCCTGGGGGCCTAGTGCCCCTAGTGCAAATGTATTTGCGCCCATCTGTGCACAAATGGATGTGTAGGTCTTAAAATGGGCTGTGTTAGCTACACTGATGGCACATTGCGCTATTGACTTTAGGCCAGGTTTTATGTTGCAATCACCTTCTGCTGCCTCAAAATAACAGTGTTTTCTTGCTGAATCAAGGCTGCATTATTCAGATAGCAAAATGCACCTATGTAAGCAGGTACACAACACATGTACATGCAAATGGATGCAGTAATATGTTGCAGGTGGGTGAAATAATACATCATTAATGAGGAAAATATTAATCGCATTCTGAAAAATGTGAACATAACAGAGAGCAGAAAACAGCTGTAGAGCCCGACTTTACATTAAGAGAGACGCTGCGCGCATTCACTCACAAGGGGCAGAGGCAGCATAACTTCATAATTTCAAAAGCTAAAAGTTTAATTCTGTTTCCTCCATCAAGTTTATACAATTTTAGTTTTGATGCTTATATGTCCCACAATATTTGCAGCAGTAACATTACTGTGCTTAATGCATTACTCTTAGCAGAGAACCACTTAATCCTCCCATTTGCCAAATCCACCATGTAAACAGTAAACAGCAAAGCACCTGGTACAGGCACACCTGGATTTTACAGGGAATGAGAGATGAACCTCTGATTGGCATGTTACACCCAAAACACACCTATAATTAATTAAAGGACAATATACAACCCCTTTGCACCTTACTCTGCAGATCATGCACCATTTAACTAGCAAATGTGGTTTTGGACACGCCCTAATTGCATTTACACCATGTATTTTAGAATATGCACTATAACTCACTTTAAAAGGGCCCTAAGTGTTGAACTTACATATAACATACAGCAGTAGATACTCTTGTGCTATTTCTGCTTACCAATGGCACAATGGGCACAAAGGCCATGACATTTAATATGCACAAGGTTTAATCAAATGTCATCCATTGCCCCTGTCTAAGAAAAGACAGAGAACCGTGTCTACGCTGGCACGCCACCACTCCTATTATATAAGATCGGGTGGTGAGGATTTGCACTGAAGAAGGTGGATGTTTGTCTGGGCTGCTTGTTCCACACAGTCCCTCTGTGAACCACAGCTAAAATGGGGAGTGCCTGAGATTAGGGAAGTAGGTGTTTTTGAGAAGTCTGTGGTTTTGAGAGGTTTTTCTTTGTGTGTGTTCTGCACCGTATCGCATTGATGTCTGCATGTTTCTTGTTGTATTTTCTTACCACTTTGAGAAAGCAAAGTGATGATTTTTTTATGAAGTTTTGACAAGTCCCTCCTTTTATAAAGGACTAGTTGAGGGTTCATGTTTTAATAGTTCAGGATCCTTAACAAAACCACAACAAGTTTTTGGTTTTACAGTTACATGGATTTTCGTATTATGCAGCACAGGATTTATTCAAAATTATATTGTGTTTAAGCAACTGCCAGAAAATGCAATAACTTAAGTAATAAAGTAAACAACCTTATACTGGAGATGTGAATAACTACTACAGTGTTTGACAGTATAATCATTATGCTATCAGTATTAAACATTTTAAAAGCACATTTTGTAAAGTAGTAATATGCCATTATCACACTGTTGTTTACATAGTTATTCTCAGTGAACATTTATGTCATATTGACATGTTCTCAATTCTCAACACCCAAACAACTTTACACTCAAACCTGTGTGTGCTTGGCTCCTGAGCAATACACACTCCATGACATAGTTGCATCCACTAGAAATGCTACAGTATAGAGTGGTGCAGGAATGAGTCCTAAAACCTTAGTTCACATATAAGCAGTCCTGCTCCCCTCGTCTCAAAGTCAATGTTTTTTACATACATTTTTGGTTATATGCCTAAAATAAGGTCCGTGGTTACTCATTTTGTTTTGTGTCAGTAAATACCCCACACGTAAATTTTGAAACCTTATAGTGTCTTGAAAAAGACTGATAATAATTGAGACTACAGAATGTCATCAGGGCGAGCATGGCTTTACAGCCTCATTGCGTCGGCAACGCTGAAGTCATGCAGCTGTGGTGTAGTTTGTTTATAGCCTAACATTAGCTTTTTACTTTGGGTGAAAAACAACAGAAGTGGTGTTCATTCCTGAAGATTATCTTTCTGAACAAAATGTTTAAGCAAATGTTTGTTTGTGCAGTAATCCAAAATCCAGTGGAGAAACCCAATTGGCTTTTTGTTGCAGGAACCAGGGTGATGCTTACTTATCTGGTAGCCCACGAAAAAAAAACGTCACCCCTGCAGAACTCTAGACACGTCATTTGATAATAGCTGGCTGTTTGGTACTAGGCTATTTCCATGAACAAAAGCATTCACTCTGAAAGATTTACTGCTGATGCTTGAAATGTTAAAGTTAGCTACAATGTAACATCTGCAATATCTGTGATCTCTCTTTCTTAATCTATTCTTAAAAGTACTGTAGCGAGCAACGGAGAGCAAGCTGTATCCAGCATTACATTCGACTGTGTAGCACTTAACAGGGGTTCCCTCTGGGGGTAGTAACACAGTCCTTATAGATATGTCCCATAGATCTTGCACTCGACACAGCACTTTCTTGGGTCCTCAGAAACATGACCACCTAGTATGAAGCCGATGATGAACAGTTGTTAAGAAAATCGAAGGACAAACAAACAGACAGAGACTCCCTCCATTTTAGTTAGATAAGGATTAGTTGGAGCCTGAGGAATTAAGACCATCAATGGAAGGTCCTCATAAGAACAGAAGAGCACAGGTGTGTGTGTGACTGTAGATGAATGAATGTGTGTACGCTGTATCTCCTGTGTTTGTATGTGTGTTTTATCTGTTTATCTTCTGCCTGTCTGTCTGTGTGCTTCTATATCCATTTGTCTGTCTGCCAGTTTCCCTGTCTGCCTGCCTGCTTTCCTTTCTCACACTCAGTCTATTTGTCAGTCTATCTGTCTGTCTGCTTCTCTTTCTCTCTCTCTCTTTCCGTCTACCCATCTGTGTGTCTATCTAGCTTACGGCCCTGATCCTGCCTGCTCTCCCAGGTTTATGAAATGCGAGCAGCTTAGCAGATGGTGCATATCGTATTCTGGTCGGCTCTGTGTGGGTTTTGTACCACAGACGAAGGCTTACGATACATGTGAGCCTTTAGTCGCGCAGACACACCGACGCAGAGGGAGCTTGGGCTGTTAGCGCACGAGAGGAAACAGACAGAGGAAGAAGAGACACAGACTGAGTCTGAAGGAGGAAAAAAATGGGAAGAGATGTGGATGAGAAGTGGGTTTTAAAGAGAGGTATGAGTGAGGAAGCTAAATAGTGTGCAAGAAACACAGGGAAAAAACTACCAGTTTAGTAATGGATTGTACAACTTGTGGAGATTTTAAACTGTGTTTCAAGATTTTTTTTACCACCGCAAATAACATGCTTTTTAATGCAAATACTGACCGGTTTTAGAAGATATTAATGATTAAAACTGTTTTATCAAGCCACTGGATATTTTGGATATGTGGATGTGTCATTCTACTACGCTTTACTTTTGATAATCTGTTTGTGGGTTTTGAAATATGTCAATATGTCAACTGACAGAAAAGTGACTGAAACAAATCTTGAGAGGAACACCAGAGAAGTGGAGAGACAAACACAGCTTTTGCTCCTGAATGACATAAACACTAAACAACGTCAATCCAGCTAATCAAAACCATAGATACAACTCCTCTGATTGTAATTTCTAAATAAGAACCCATCAGGCTCTTTTCT